>NC_056741.1:967009782-967112282 GCF_019279795.1 Protopterus annectens
TAGAAACCTAGGAGGAAACTCCCAGATATGCTCAGAATTAGTTCAAAATGATGTGAAGATTACTGAACCTACACACATTGCCAACATACTGGCTGACAGGTTCAGTGCAAACTTCTCCCCTCCCTCCCAAAAGGAGAGATATCTATACCAGAGGATTGTAGCCCCCCAAACATCTCCAACACCCAGGTGAGAACTGCTCTCTCCAAAGCAAAAAACACAGCATCCATGGGACCGGATGGTGTCCCCGGCTGTGTGCTCCACGAACTCAATGAGGAATTAAACCCGCAGTTAGGACAGCTGTTTAATCTTAGCCTCACCTCAGGATACGTACCCAAGGAGTGGCGCGGCGACTGTGGTCCCACTTCACAAGGGCGGTGCCTCCGCCGACCCTGGGAATTACCGTCCCATTAGCTTGACAAGCCTTATCTGCAAAGCCATGGAGAGGATCATAATGGAACTCATAAATAAAGACATAGGGAACTTGCAGACTTTGGATCCAACCCAGTTTGGCTTTGTCAAAGGCAGATCATGCCTTTTAAACTTGGTTGACTTTCTCGAGACAGTCACCAAGGCCATTGATGAGGGAAAGGCAGTCCATACAGCCTACCTTGACCTGGCAAAGGCCTTCGACACAATACCCCACTCAGGTATCATCGAAAAACTCATCAGCTTGAATGTAAACCCATACATCGCAAGATGGGTTTTAAACTGGCTAAGTGACAGAACCCACAGGGTCAGAGTTGCTGGAGCCATGTCAGACTCAAAGCCTGTCACAAGTGGTGTCCCACAGAGATCAGTCCTGGGTCCACTCTTGTTCGGCATCTACTTTTCTGAAGTACAAGCAAACACAGGAGGGTTATGGCTGACAAAGTTTGCAGATGACTGCAAACTGGGCGCCATAGTCGAAAACACATCTGACACAGATATCCTTCAGAAGGGCCTCACAGAAACGGATAACTGGTGCCAGAGCCATGGCCTAAAGTTAAATGCCAAGAAATGCATAGTCATACCCTTGGGAAAAACAAGGTTACCCTAGCTACCATATAGGTGGCAATCCACTGAGCACAGAAGAAGTCATCAGGGATCTGGGGACCCAGGTTGACAGTAGCCTTTTGTTTGACACTCATGTTGCTAAAGTACTTAGGAAAACCTTCTACATTGCCCACCTGATCATGAAGGGATTCACATCTAGATCAAGGGAGGTCATCGTCCCCCTGTACTCATCACTCATTAGACCTATGATTGAGTACAATGCCCCATTCGGAATGTATCTGACCCGACAACTGCAGCAGCTGGAAAGGCCCCAAAAGTTCCTTACCAAAAGGATAAAGGGTCTCAAAAATATGTCTTATGCTGCCCAACTGAAAGAACTCCAGCTCTATTCAGTCTCATACCGCTTGCTCAGAGGTGACCTGTGCCTGACATATAAGGCCATGTCAAACCCTGATTTGATGAATATGCTTCACCTCAAAAAATCTAGATCCCTCAGAACCACAAGGGCAGGAGACTTAAACCTTGACACGGTTATTAATAGAACGTGCTGGAGGGACAGATTCATCACCCAGAGACTCCTATGCTGTGGAACAAAATCCCGGTACATGTGAGGCAGAGCACCTCGCTGGCCTTGTTCAAGAGGAATCTTGACCAATGGATGGGGGATCGCAGATATACCCCAGGGATTACTTCAGTGTCACTGCTTGACAGAGGCACAGCAAAATAATGGGCATAGTTTTATTCAAACTAAAGGGGTGGCGAAAGCCAAATAACTATGGGCTAGGCTTATAAATGCCCTTGGGCAGATAGCCTAGTACGAACCTATGAACCTATGAACCTATGAACATGACTGGTTCAACACTATTTTCAATTACAAGTACTAAAGAATTGTAGTAGTCAAACCAGTTATTCACTACTATTCAGTATGTGTAATGAATGATATATTTGAAAAAACAACAGATATCTTCACAGCTCAGATGGCTTAGTGGTTAACTTCTGTAGCTATAGTGCACTGGGTTCAAGACCTGCAAGGGCTGTTTATTTTGTTGTTAGGCAGAACAAGGACTGTTGGGTACAGAGTGGTTAAGTCAGTTTTTAGCAGCTTTAAGAGGTTTTGCGCAGGTTTGCATGATGGTAAGTAGCATTAACATACAATTAAATTAATAAGTGCTTACACCATGTAGGCTTCACTTACCAGTGGGCAAATCTGCTAAGCATTTACATTATACAATACTTACACCTGCTAAGCATAGCTCAACCCTGGTAACCAGTGATCACATTCCAGTCTGATAAAATAGCAGGGTAATGACATATTTAATAAGTGTATTTAATTCCATGTACATAACATGCTTCTATATGCTGTCATTACAGTAGCAAGGGGTGTGAGTATACTGTATGGGACACCTGAGTATACATGGATAGTACCACAGTCTTTTCTCTTGTATGTACAAGAGAAGTCCATCTGCTGACTGTGGTAAAGGCGTTTTGTGTGTATTTTATTGAAAACATTACTATCATTCAGTGCCTCTGACATGGAAAAAACTTTAAATGACTCTACTATCGTTGGCTTTGATTTGGAGCTCAACGATAGTGTGAATTTGTTGCAAACCCAATGAGAGGTTTCTCGCCTCAGAGAGGAAAAAACTTTAAATGACTCTACTATCGTTGGCTTTGATTTGGAGCTCAACGATAGTGTGAATTTGTTGCAAACCCAACGAGAGGTTTCTCGCCTCAGAGAGGAGATATCCACACTCCGTGGAGATCTCACAAAACTAATCGAACTGTTTTCACAGGAAGACCGTGTAGGAAGAGTGAGACAGGGTGAGAATGCCGTTGCAAGCACCTCAGCGCACCCGGTGACGTCATCTCCACGCTCGGTTCCAGGGAGTTATGGTGGAATGAACAGAAACGACGGGGTGGAACTGCAGAGTAAGAGAAATACTGTAGACAAGGATGTAATGCTGCTGAGGGATAACGGAAGATCGCCGCCCGATAACGGAGGACAATCTCATTTAAACAAAAATTCTAAAGGTACTGTAAACACTAACGCGCAAACGATAGAAACTACGGCACCTCATTTAAATATGTCACGGCAACCTGTGGGGGCTACTGAAAGTTATTCTACAAGTTATAAAGATATTTTAGAAAAAGTATATGTGTTTGACAAGTCTTTGAACTCCAACCGTGAGGGGTTGCAACAATTTAAAGGAAATGCTTTTAAAAATAAAGAAGTGACATTGCAAGACAAGATGTTTGATTTTGAGAAAATGTTATATAAATATAAATGTCTACAAATAGACAATAATTATTTACATCAGTGTTTAATTAAAAAGGTAGTCCCTCAGGGACTAAGGTTTTATAAATACCCATTTGGTATTAATTATACAGAAAATGTTTTGGCAGATTTTTATTCCTTTTTTGATGACTGTGGTTTTGCTTTAATATCCAAATGTATTAAGTACAATGAAGTGCAGCTTAAGAAAATTTTGAATGAGGTAAATTGTGTTCAATCTGAAATAGTGAATGATTTATTATTTGAACAATATGAGAGTTTATATTTTAAAATTTTGAAAAGAATAGAAAGTAAAGTAGAAAAGGTATATGAAAGGAAACAGGGTAAATTATTAAGAGATAGAGAACAATACAAGAAAGGTAAGAGCTACCCTCTCCCTTTTCAAAAAGTATGGAAAAACACAGAAAATCAGGTGAACAGGAAAGTTAGGAACACTCTTAATCAGAATGAAGGTGGGAGAACTAAGAGGGTGGAATTTCATGAAAGATTTGAACAAGGAAAATTTATAGAGAGAAGAAATGGTTATTTAGATGAATTAGACTCCTTTCAGGAACCAACAGAAACTTTTTTAGGGCCTCGAAGATCAGAAAGACTAGCCAGCAAACAACGGATTCCTTCCGACCCAGGCCCACAAGAATACATGGGTGGGAACGATTTTGCATGGAAAAACAGGGGAAGGAGAGGGAGATAGATGTAATTAGGCAAGAAAGTAATGGGATTACCTTTCAGTATAAAGGTTTTAAGATACATAAGTACACTAGTTTGAAATTAGAAAAACAACATTTTGAACTGTTTTCAAGGGGATTTAAATTTGTTAGGTCTTCTCGTGGTGATCTAGCAAACATATTGTTGGAACTGAAGTTATACCTTAGAAAATTGAACTTAAGTTTAATTAACTATCAAAGAGAACCTTTCAACAAAAACACACATAGGGACATTCCAGAGAGAGATATGGCTTTCATTTCTCCAATTCTAACCAGGAGGAGCGTTTACAATCCCCCACTACATCCGGTTATTAATATTTTTGAAACCATAGTAACTAATGAAATTTACGAAACATATGGAAAATTTAAAGGAGGGACTACAACTAATAATTTAAATGAAGATGAAAGAAAACTCCTTGATTCCTTAAGGGAAAAGGTTAATTTAAGATTCATGCAACCAGACAAAGGTGGGGGAGTGGTTATTTTTCATCAAGAAGCATACAACGATGTGTTAACTGCCTTGTTAAATGATAAAGAAACCTATACTACTGTTTCATTTAATGAAGTCCAAATAGCCTATAAAAGGATAGACTCTCTGTTAGAAGAGTATCTTATAGAAAACAGAATAGAAATTGGGAGTTACAATTTTTTAAAACAAAAGTATCCACGTATACCCCAATTCTTTGGAATACCCAAAATCCACAAAAATATTTTGGAACCTCCTTTTCGTCCTATATTTTCAGCAAAGAATTCTAAGACCCACCCATTGGCAGTATTTATTGATCAAACCTTAAAGGACATTGTTAAAAAGCAAGAACATTTAGTTCATGACTCATGGGATTTTCTGGGTAAAATTAAGGAACATTTGTGGTCTGAAACTTGTAAGCTGGTTACTATAGATGTCAAGGACCTTTTTACATGTATTCCTAGAGATATGGGGTTTGATTATTTTGAGAACAGCGTCCATAGATACCTAGAGGCTCCAACTGACACCAAACTATTGATATTAGAGTTGACAGAAGTTGTTTTGGATAATAATTTCATATCGTTTCAGGGAGAATATTATAGACAAGTGATGGGGGTAGCTATGGGGGCAGCATGTGCCCCCATATACGCAAATCTTGTCCTCCTTGGTTGGGAGGAGAACTATATTTTCCCCAGTATGTTCAAGAAAAATATTAAAATCTATCTTAGGTTCTTGGACGACATCTTCCTTGTTTGGGAAGACGACTATGAAAATGAATTGGAGGAATTTATGAAATATATTAATGAAACCACCAACTTTTTGTCTTTTACTCATGAAGTACAGAATCAAAGTATAAATTACTTGGACATTACTCTTAGTAAAAAAGAAAAAGGTTTTAAGTCTAATATTTTTCGAAAAAATACTTGGTGTAACAGTTACCTTCATTTTAACAGCCTACACCCATTTCATCAAAAGAAAAGTATAATTAAGGGGCAGGCTGTTAGAATTGCAAGGATGACTTCAGAACACAAGGATTTATTGAACGAGTTTGTATTTTTAATGGAAAAATTCTTAGAAAGAGGATATCCTAGAGATTTAGTTGGTGAAATTTTGGATGAAGTATATTTAGGGTGGGGGATTAAGTTCAAACCCCTGTTAGGTCAAAAATTGACATATAATGAACATCAAAGGGATAATACAAAAGATTTTTCGAGGGCATGTATCGTAGAGTACAACGAGTTTTCAGATTGTTTTACTAAAATTTTAGAAAACAATTGGTCTATTATGAAGACCAACAAAGAAATTTATGAAGTTGTTGGAAATAAGCCAGTACTGACATACAAGACTGGCATGAACTTTAAAAGATTGTTTGAAAGAGGTAGAATTTCATTTGACAAGAACATAAAGAAAGGAACAACTAAGTGTGGGAGTTGCAGACAATGTATACACATTAACCAGGTTGAAGATTTAATACTCAAAAATGGTCTCAATAGTAAGGTTTTGTTCTGTAAAGGCAACTGTCATAGTAGGATGTTAGTTTATTTAGCCACTTGTACTAAATGCACCTCCTTCTATGTGGGTAAAACCGAGAGGGGACTTAGGGAGAGAATTTATGAACATACCAATGATATTAAGGTGAAGAAAGAGACTAGTGCCCTCTATAAACATTCTGTACATTGTGAAGGTTTTACAGATTTTAAGCTTGCTATTTTAGAATTAATAAAAACAGATACTAGGGGAGGTAATTTTAAGAACATCCTACTACAAAGAGAGATCAAGTGGCAGTTGAGACTAAAGTCAAATTACTTTCCAGGTCTCAACGAATATATTAATATAAAGGCAATATTAATTGATAAAGCTGCCTCAGTTTGATCCTGTTTAAACTCAACACAATATATTTTATTGGACCAAGGGAGAATTGTTTTTAAGATAAATTTTAGATATTTATAAACTTTTTAAAATGTTCTAATAACTATATACAACCGGGTTGACAATTAACTTAAAAGGTTTTAATGTTAAATTTTATTCTATCATTATTATTATTAATCACATCAGATTATTTTACATTGTGATTTTTATTATATATTAAGATTACACATTGTCTTGAAACTCAAGACACTTACAATTATTTTATTTATCTAAAGTTTTCTATTACCATAACTATCAAATTTCCATGTTGAAATTTTATTTTGAAACATAGTTCATATATAAGTTTATTTATATGTTCATTTACTTGCTTCCCTTAATAAATACACCTATATAGTTTTTACATATATATAACAAACTATTAATACCTTTTACGAAGTTAAACTATCTATTTTTATTATATTGAAACACATATTGTAATTCAAACGACATAATTTTAAAAAAAATATATTTAAATGATAATTATTAAAAATATATTAAAAACAAATAAAATACATAACACATAAAGATAACATATATATTTTTTAAGTATTTATTAGCACAGTCGCACTTTGGTTAGTGGATCAAATAACAGAAAAACATTAAGGGGTTAACTCAGTTTGAGAAACCCAACTTGTTATATTAATGTTTTTTTTGAATGGTCCACTTGATTGTTTCAATTAATCAATTTGTTAATTATTGAACAATTGTTGAATTAATAGAATTGTATAAAAATGTGAGGCACTGTTGATTCATTATTCTGATGAAGTCTGCTTAGGGCAGACGAAAGCGCTCAACTTGGTGGATTTTAAGCATCATTAAAGACCTTTTGTCAGTTTGAATGGAGCTTCGTTTTCGTTTTTTTGTTGCAGTTTGGCTATTTCTACATTTTTCTCTTGTATGTGTTTCAGACTTGGGTAGTATCCCAGATTATATGCAGTCACACTTGCATGTATTGTATCATTACATTACTAATTTTAACAGTGCTTTTCCAAGTAAGAGTAGATTGCAGATTGTAGTACTGGAACCATACACCCCTGCATGCAAAGGTGGACTCTGAGTACTGACTATTGTGTTCTTCGTGTTTGACCTGTATGTTTTTATGCATCTCCTATTGGATATTGATATGATATGTTGATATGAACTGTAGACTACTATGATTTTAGGACGTCATTGAGGGCTGCTGTCATGTAGTAATGGCATACCTATCAGTTTCAGATGTCTATCTGTCAAAACATTCATCCTAATGCATAACCTGTTGGCTAGCTACTTTCTGGATGTCCTCTATACAGATGTGCAGATGGCAGGTATTCATTTTGGCTGCTTACAGGCAATCTCTGATTGACTGACACTTACATGTTTGCCCAACTGTCTTATGAATTCCATAGCTAGGAAACCCCACTCTGTATGCACCACATGCCATGGATACCACAACCAGACTACCACAGTCAACAGAACATGTTTGGGTACAGGTTCCTAACCCAGACATTGGTCATGTTATGCAATATATGTTGCATACATGTCAGTTGGAGCACCTCACTGGCCCTCTTCAAGAGAAAACCAGATAAGTGGATGTTGAATTTAACTGTCACCCTGGGGATCACTCAAGTGCTATCAGTTGATAGATGGTGGCATGGTACCAGTGTACTCACATGCCCTACTCTTCTCATCTCTCCATGGACATTAGCCTGGCACACACCTAGGAACACCTGCACCTATGCACCTCAGTACTGACAAATGTGTGTGCATTATTAAGTATAAAAGTGTCTGTGTGTTTGTAAACTTGTAGTTGAAAATCCTCTGAGGGCCTTCTCACCCACTACACCCCCCATTGATATACTTAGAAAGGGCTGCTGCTGTAATTAAATGTACCTTGTGACACTCTTCCCCCTATGGGCTACCTGGAGGTTACAGTACCAGCATAACACTGTTCTACAAATGGGTAGATAGCTGTGGGTTACCCTCCGAGTCCTTGCAAATGTGAGTATGTATGTGTGTGTATATGTGCAATTGTGTGTGAGTGTTCATATTTGTAGGAGACAGCATTCTGAGGCCACATTCTCCAAATACACTAAACCTTGCCATACATTATAAGGGATGGTGATGTTGTGACATTAGGAGAGCCATGACAAACCCTCACCTTACTATCCCTGTGGCATGTGCAATAAATGCATATCCCTGTAGTAGCACTGATTAGATAGACAAGGGTTTGTATTGCAGTCCTGGTCAATGTGTGATTGTGGGTATGTCAGAGCATTATCATGGGTTTCAGTGAGTACAATATCCAATGTGGGGTGTGGGTGCTGGGTATACTGTCTTTGCACCATGGTACCCCCAGTACATGTCCCAATGTCCACTGTATGAGGACCACTGTCACCATCAAACATACAGGTAACTGATTACACTATCCAGCCCAATGATGCATGTGCTGTGTGCAAAAACTCTGTAACAGTATGGGCTTACTAACAAGGTAGTTAGCACTGTTAAACCCAGGTCTGTCAAATGTGTCTATGACTGTATACGTTTGTCACTGTGTATATGACAGTATGTCATACTATGTATTGTTCATTAACACTCAGTACATCCCCCATTACCATACTGTACAAGGCTTGGTGATGCTCTTCACTTAACAGGAAACTCAGGACACACCTCACCCTAAAAGCTCTGTGGTGTGTGCAATTAAGGCCAAACACATTAGGAGCAATAAGTACCTAGGTAGGGGTTCTACTCTCAGTGTTGTCAAGTAAGTGTGTGTGTATGTGAAGGGATCTACTTCAGTTTACAGAAAATATATGTCCCAAGAGATCATTTGTTTGAGAACTAACTGGCAAAAGGTAACATTTCAAAGCAATCATCTTGTGGAAATTCATTCCATCAAAACTAGTAGTGGATGTGTAAATGCCTTCTTCCCCACTGTACAGCTGTACAGTGATACTGGAGTTGGTATATATAGTTGGGTGTGGTTGTTGTGGGCACAGCCACCCACATTGGGGTTATTGTTATGCATATCCCCTTGCTTAGTTTGCTGTTATACTGTACAGTTTATGTTAACAGGTTAAATTGTTGTTAATCACACTATGTGTGGTTCTACACCACCCCACACCCTCCAAAGTCTGTGCCACTGACACCAGCACACCTATGTTTACCAACTCCAGGATTGCACTACATTGGGGAAGAGGACATATACCCTGCCAGTACTGTTGTCAATGTCATTAAACTGGCGGACTGATTATTTACTGATGTGATGTTTTGGCAATTTGGTCTTGATGGAATTACATAGGCCAAAATGAGTTCACTGCAAATGAAGTACATCCATGTGAACAGCATTCTTCG
Source organism: Protopterus annectens (assembly GCF_019279795.1). NCBI lineage: Eukaryota > Metazoa > Chordata > Ceratodontiformes > Protopteridae > Protopterus > Protopterus annectens. Next base: position 967,019,477 of record NC_056741.1, read on the forward strand.
TGTATTGCATCAACACCAAAGCCTCTGTGTGTGTGTTATTCATAAACATTTGGTGTGTGCCACCCAGTACACTTATCATTGTCCACTGTAAAAGAGCTGCTTACATCAGCCATCATGCACTCACCTGTATACACCCCTCAGATCTATCAGCCATGTGGAACATGCAGTAACTGTTATACAGTCCTGTTACTTGTGTTAAGCTGTACCCATGATATGACACAGTCACTGTGTTATGACAGTGGCACACCCCTTGTAGGAAAGGACAGCAGACCAACATCCTGCTGACACACAGACACCTAGAACACAAACAGAATACATTATGGAGACCACAATCAGTCAGTGTTAATGACAGTTATAATGCACCATGGCTGGACAGCTACACACCCTGACGTGTAAGCAGTGGCAGCTCATGCCATCGGACTGCAGGGCTGCAGCCCCCCAGCTGTGAAAAGAAAGAAAAAGTTAGAAAGAACATTTTAAAAAAATAAAATATTATATTTCATTTGTATACTACTATACCGGCTGGGCTGTCTGCTTAGCTGCGAGTCCTGGAACTCCAACTGCACATGCTCGGCGAGTTCTGGGTTTTAAAAAAAAAACTAGTTTCTGTAATTCTAGACTGCTGTAAAAGCAGTCCAGATTAAGGAGAGAAGGCATCAGTATGATGCCCAGAAGTCTATGTGGTTTGTAACTGCAGTCAAGTGGAAGGGGATCGGACTGCCATGTCCGCAGTCACATACGTGACATGGATGGCTAGATGGCTACTGATTGGTTCATGCTCTCTTACCATGCTCTGCGTGCTGTGAAAAATAGAGAGAGAAACAGTCAGTAGCAGACTAGTGCTTTCTTTGGTTTATGGAGTTCTGACTTCCGAGTTCGTAACTTCGATCGGACAGTGACCAGTACAGTGAGTGACTGAGCTGAGAGCTGACTCTGAGACTGACATATTAGTTTTTTTTGTATTTCTCTTGGTATGTATGCATTTTCCAATTAATTAATTAATAATAACATTATGATTAGGTTATACAGGTTGTGTATGCATCTGCAGTTCATGTGATTCATTGTGGGAACTATTATGTTTAGTAGTATTCACTATTCAGGTGACGTAAGGTAAGGTGCCTTATATCAGCGCATTTATGTACTTAGAAGTAGCCCCGTTGCTCATTACGGTAATAATTGCAGCTGTCAAGCACATCCTCTATTGGCAGTAGAATTTGCCTTGTTTAAAACTGAATTTTCAGCACTGAATGCTTTCCTTTAGCAGAGTGATTTGCTATGCATGCATTGCTTCCTAAATGTGCCTTGCAAACAAACTTTAAAGTATGTAAAGTCAAGTGGTTTGCATTTTGCGAATCAGATGATCCCTCTTTGTAAGAAGTGAAACATTTTGGAAAACACTTGCTATTGACTTTTATCATTTTTGCTCATATACATAACAGTAGTAAAAGGCAATGCCCTCTCCCTAAGCCTGCAGTACACTGATGTGTACATTTATCAATACTTAAAAGTGACGGACTGCTGTAAGTAGCAGTGTGTAAAGATATGCTCTAGCTTTCCAAATGAACACCATTTAACTTGAATGGAATGCTTTAATGCTTATGCTATTGTCTTTACAATAACAACACTATATACTTGGTTTTACCTCACCATTCTGTACTTAAAATACATAGTACAGAATTGTCACCAGTTTATTATTTTTACCCCCATACAACCTAAAGAGTAGTCTAAACTGTCAGGCCTACCTCACCTGCATCTTTGCATTACTTATGCCTAGCCTTGCCCAGAAGGACCGAATTTTTATAAAAGAAAGAGCAGCTGTGCTCAAAGATGTTTTCTAGATTATAAATTTATTCTTCCCTTTCATGATAGCTGACTTTTATTTACCTTTGCTGCAGGTGTGAAAAGGAAGGGCTTGAGGATAAAACTCCTTGGTACAATTTACTTGCTTTCTGGAGGCAGTGCAGTGCAGAGACAGTGTCTATGTCAGTAGTGGTTCAGAGGATTTGAAATGCAGAGTAATAGCTTTGTTGCTACTTTCACCTTCTGGCTTTACTGTTACATCAGTTTTATTTGGTTAAACAGTATGCATATTAATATATGTACATATTCAGACAAGAGAGAGACATAAAGTTAGCAAAACTTTCATTTTTTACTTTACTAGCTGAGGAGAAGTATTTACTTTTGCAACTGACAGTGTTTTATCTGTTTTCAATGACTAAAACTTGGCAGTCACTAGAAGCAATATGCAGCAGTAGAGTTCTTTCATTCATCTTCATTCCCTGTATGATTCTTGCTTACAGAACTGATAAATCCTATACCTGCTGTAGAACTGGGTGCTATGAACACTATGGCTCTAATGTTGGCTGTGCAAATCTTGCATATCTGGTTTTTATATGGAGTGTGTGAAGACTGATAACAGTCAATTGCTACAGTTAGAAAAGGTGGGCCTAAGGAAATGTGAAAAAAATATCTGATGACTACCAGTGTTGAATACTAGCTCAGTAATGTCTGGAAAGTATGTGTGCATTACTTTGCCATGTAATTTTTAAATTTGTATCCCATATTATCTGTACAATTATGAGTGATTAACAAATTGTCAGCTGTTTTGCCACAGACAGTTTTTACCACCGTATATTTAGTGCAGTGGCATCTTAAAGCTGGCACCAGGCATGGCAAAAGTACCTTACATGCAGATAACTATGAGCAACTAGGTCACAAAGGAAGTAGGTTCAGGTTTGGAAATCTAAGCCTCCCCCTTTCTAACAATGTGGTGTGTGTGTGTGTGTGTGTGTGTGTGTGTGTGTGTGTGTGTGTGTGTGTGTGTGTGTGTGTATTTGCTGCTGATGACCTACACAACACCAGAATGCACTGTGCTAAATATATTATCTTGTGTTTTAATAGAAGACCATTTTATATGTAAAGGATTTAAGTTAATTGAAGTGATGTGTGCTTGCAGCACTAAAATCAGGAACCACTTTTTTATCTGGGTATGTGCAAAGAGGATAAGGCAGAATCAAATAATGCATGTTGCTTTATGCTGGCTTAGAACTGTCTACACAAATGATACCCACTGACCTGACTGAGGAAGTATTTTGCATGTGTTTTTGTCATTTAAGCAGAAGTTCCCCAAGGCTGCATCATAGCTGTTTTGCATATTTTAGTGCTGAACAGCTGCCCACTGTTTAATGCCCCATGCATGTACTTTCCATAGTGTGTGTGTGTGTGTGTGTGTGTGTGTGTGTGTGTGTGTGTGTGTGTGTGTGTGTGTGTGTTTGTGTGTGTGTGTGTGTGTGTGTGCAGAATATCCAGATTTTTGCATCACATTTTCGGTCCGCCATAGTGACTGAGCATTTATTTCATGTAAATTGGTAAGCATGGCCAGCATTGATCCCACTGTACCATAGCCCCACCCTTTCATTACATAATATAGATTTATTTACCTTCCCTGACATCCCTCAATGTGCTGTGATTAATTTATTCTTGTGTGACTATACTGTATGGGGCACTTGTGTTTATATTGGGGTTTCATTACTTTATTACACTGACACCTCACATCTGGGCCTAATACACTACTCTGGTTGAGAAAAATCAGTTATATCTTACATAAATATGCAAAAAATGTAAATTTTGATGTTTACACATACAAAATGGAAATGGCTTTGGTGAGGCTGGAACCGTGAATGACTACATACAAGCAGTACGCTCTAACTGCTACACTACTTCATTTATGCTTATGCTGGATGTCTGTTGCTTTTTAACTTATCATGCCGTTTCAGCTGGGATAAGCATAGCTAAGCAACAGGCACACACATTCAAATAAACTTTATTGCATATATAAAAAAATATTATTTGTTATGTTTTTTTATTTGTATCCTTCAGAATATCCATGCTAATGCTGAACCTGTTATTCCATCAACTTTCTGCTTTGTGGGACGATTGTCCCATATGGCTTTGTCCATATTCCTTACTCTGACAGGTTGGAAGGTGTGCGCTATGTGCTTATGCTAAATATGTTATTCTCTCAACTTTTGGCTTGGTAGGGATGATTGTCCCTTATGGCTTTGTCCAGATTTTGTACCCTGATAGGTTGGGTGTGTTATGAGCATGCTCACTCATTTTAAATTGCCAAACGTCAATTCTGGAGTGCAGGGGGCATGTGTATTGTGAGTGCTCTGCTCTCAGACACACCCCCTCTGCTTGTACATAGAACTGTGGCCATTTTACAGCATGGCAGTGCGCCTTCATACATATGCATGGCATGCTGCTGTGCTGAACAGGAATGGTCCCTGCTGTGCAGGAATAACTTATTCCTGCATGGCTGCTTGCTGACTCTGGTGGTATACTTCTTACTACACAGTGCTAGTCAAGAGTTCAGAGATCACAGAGAAATACTTAAAATAATACAGTAGCAAAAGTTCTGACATCACAGAAAAACAAACTAGTCTGATCTTCCTATTTCCTAGCTATATCTAAGAGAAAACACACTTCTAAATAACTTACATATAGAAGCAGGCAGTGCTGGTGATGTTGGATGTTCTCACGACAAAATGCTCTGAGGTCTCTGATTCTCTCTCTTTAAATTGATAACACAGAGCTGCTTCACATGACATCATTCTTCACACTTCTCTGGTGTTCCCAGGCTAACAGAAACTACATTTACATTCTTTACACCTGGTCAGAAACCAGGGCAATAAAAGACATTTACACATACAAATTCTAGCCATTAACCCTGGTCTTAAAACAATAGGCAAGATGCCTTCCTCTAGACATATCGGATCCAAATTTTGACATCAAAGACAGTCATAAAATGCTTGACTTAGCTTTCTTACAGCAGAGTGCACTGTTGTTACATTTTTGCAGTTCAATATCCAATGCAGTCTTTTCACATTTAAGAGGACAAGCCTGTGGCTTACATTAATATTCACAAATGACAGAATTATCTACAAAATTCTATCTGGCTAGACTGGCAGCCTTCACCTATCTTCACAACAAGCACTAGTAATAGGGTTTAGCACCTTGGAATTGTGGACTATAGGTGTAGTCCATTGCAGGATCTCAGTTTTTCAATAACTTATCTGTTAATGCGAGGGAACTTTAAAAGCATATTACTGACTTCAACTTCATAGAAGATTTCAAAGAATTAAAGGAATTAAAAGAAATGATGTAAATGAATCAGCAGAGACACAATACTGTTATGATGAAAAGTTCAGGAAACTGTGGATCTGCAGAAGCGAGACAAAAAAGGAATTCAGCAATCAAGATATAACCAAAACAGCCTAAAGCTGCACTTGGTCAGGCAGCAGAACTTAGGTCTTATTATATTCATGTCATCTTTTGTAGAAAAAAATTCTAATAAAGAGAGTCTTAGCTGAGCTGAGAAAGCACCAGACTACAAAGAAACACTAGAGCCATGCAAAACATTAGTCTTCCAGGAAGACGTCACTCAGTAATAAGTGCTTTAACAATCATAGAAGTGAAGGCAATAAAAAACATTTTAGGAATAAACTAGAAATGAAGTTAGATCAAATACCAGCATTCCACACAAAGCCAAAAATGGACAAGTGATTAAAAGAGCAGACAGATTTGTCAATAGTTTGTAGTTATATAAGAGTTCAAGTAAACTTTGAAGACTCTAAAAGATATTTTCATAATGTGCAGTCATATCACTGAAATGCTCATCTAGAGGTAAAGTTAATTATGTGCTGACTGTATGTTGATTGTAATCATCTCATTAATACAGTAAACATATTATTTTATAAAATGAGGGTCCTCTAGCGTGTTATGCTACTCCTTTAAGAAATGGGGAGAAATCTGCATACACGTGTTGCGTGATCCATCCAGTCATACCTGTTATTAAAATAAAGACTTCATGGAGGCAGGTAAGCCACTTTGAGATGTGTGAGGCATCAATGAAGAATATAAAATGTTACAGATAGGCATTTATGTTTTGGACTAACAATGCAGATGCTAGTGCCCAGTCATAATATGCTAAGCAGCTCATTACATTAGTGCTGTGCTCAGATATATATTACAGGCTTTTATTTCTCTTGGCACATGCCTGTGGCCACATTGCTATCCATCTCAGACTACATTAAACATTTTTGCACTATGAGGCATGCCCAGCAGAATTATTCACATGGCTGCCTTCATTTTCATAGATAACCTATAGTCAGACAGTTTATAATATGAAACTATTTGCCCTTGTTCACCTCTGCATTCTTTCTGTGTTTGTGAATTGCATAGGTCTGTGGTATGGGAATTTTCCTGTACTTCATCCTTATTAACTGTAGACAGGTCAGTTAGTCTCACCTATGGTGAACAACAAAGTTATCTTGCACAGATAATTTTGATAATTCCTAAAATGTTCATGTGCTGGACAGATAAATTATAACATGGATAACCTGCTTCCACAATATATACATTTCTTATTATGCAAAATATTGTAGCAATTGTTTAAATTTATATGTGGTCATAGAGAGACAAAATGTAAAGAATAATAGAAAAAACTGTAATACAGAGTAGCAGTTGCTCAAGACACTTTTGGGATTCATCTCAGAAATTCATGTTAACTAAAGTGGTTAACTAGATGTTACAGCAAAATTATTTATAATGTAGAAAATCTCATCAGAGAGAAATAAATTATCTGCAGAGGTCAATTTACATGGGAAGAAAGATAGGGTGCTGGTACATTTCCAAGATGCAGAATAAGCTTAACTGTTTTCCCAAAAATCAAGTTTATGGAAGATCTATAAAAAGGGAAGAAAACCAAATGTGGAGAAATTATATAATCCTCTGTCTTCTATGAACTTTATCTCATGCAGGGACTAGAACTGGATACACCATAAAAAGCAGCTGTCTAGGGCCTGGTGTTGGCAGGGTGCTGCATAAATGTTAAAAAAAAGAAAGAAACTGGTTACCTACATATGCCTCCCCAATTACCTTGGTCTGCTCGCATTCTGCTGCAAATCAGGTCCAGTCTTGAATGTTCTATTTTGCTCTAGTTTCTTTTCTTTTCTTTCATTGGCTTAATTGTAGAACATTCAAGTCAATGGGAGAGTTTTGGAGCTAAAACTGAGCAGCAGAAAAAAAACACTCTTCATTTTGGGTCTTTTCTTAAAAGCCAATATTAACATTGGCTGTGTGCATGTGTGTCTGTCCATGTGTTTGTTTAAAACCTAAGGATGTCCTTGAGATTTCCTACTTCATATCTAGAAGTAATGGTAATGTCATTTCTTTAATATTATTTGGAGAATAATGTCAGTTTCCAAACCAAAAGGTAAACAGGTCACATAGACAAACCATTCAGTAAAAACTGTGAGAAAGGTCCAGCCAAGTCAGTCTTTATTGTGTAATACCTCATTGTATGGGAAACATTAAAAAAATAATAATGGCATTTGCCATGTCTGCCCATGTGTGTCTATGTATATTTGTTTAATGTCCATCCCTGACAATCATTCCATTATTATTCTGAGAAAATTGATGATTTTTTCTTTCATAGTTATTATGCAGATAAATGCATTTTTACCATGTCTTTTTTTGTTTAGAACCTAACTAACTGCCAGACTTTCACTCATTTCTTCATTTTCTGAAAAAAACACTGAGGTTTACAGTCAGTCAGTAATGCCAGTTATTAGAGTGTCATAGTTCTTATTGTTCAGAAAATGCATGTTAATGCAAAACCTGATTTTCGTTTAATTTTTTTAAGTAAATTAGAGTTGTTTGCCTCTTATGTGTCTTTAATTTTTTCCTCGTACTTATAGCTTGTCCTTCAGTAACGTTTTTGGTAAATCATTGGGGATTACAATATTCAATAATGCCAGCCATTACAGTTTCATAGTTCTTATTCTTCAGAAAAAAAACATATCAATCCAGCACCTATTGTTCTGTTAACTTTTTAAGTGAATTAGACTTGTCTGGCACTTAAGGCTCTGAGAAGCTGATAAACTGTTTATTGTTGTCAGTGGAATGAGGTTTGAATATTTCCACCACCATCTGCCTACTGTGTGACTTTGAGCAAATCACTTAAACAGTGCTTCCAGGTCAGCCCTGAAAAGTGACACTTTATCCCAAGACTTTACGTGGTTAACAAACAGAAAAAATATATCTAAAATGTGTCCCTTTTTGTTCCGCCATATTATTTTTCTCTTTGTGCAGAATTCTTAAGCAAAGAATTTTAGTCTGTTCCTTGAAAAATCTGTGGTTTTCTGGCAAACTGCTGCAGATCGCAGTCACTAAACAATGACAGGCATGTGAGTTTCAGATTTTGTATCCTTCAGAAAATGCTTTCTAATTGCAAAGCGTGTTATTCTAGCAACTTTCTAAGTATATAAAAGAAATATTTAAGATCTGTTCCTAAGTTTCTGTTTTTGTTTCTAAATTTGGAGAAAAAAGTTGAGAGGGCAGAGGTTCATTACAGTGGGTTGCACTGTATAGTTCTCACAGGATTAAGCTGAAGTACACTTCATTATTTATGCATCTGTTCATTTGATTGCAAGCAAACATCTGATGTGTACACAGTCATACAAGGGGTTGCAATTTATAGTGTTTGTATGGGTGGTAATGTTTGGGAATGTGTATGCTTATGTGCATGTGTATGTTTATATGTGTGTGTGTGTGTGTGTGTGTGTGTGTGTGTGTGTGTGTGTGTGTGTGTGTGTGTGTGTGTGTGTGTGTGTGTGTGTGTGTGTGTGTGTGTGTGTGTGTGTGTGTGCGTGTGTGTGCGTGTGTGTGCGTGTGTGTGTGTGTGTGTGTGTGTGTGTGTGTGTGTGTGTGTGTGTGTGTGTGTGTGTGTACTGGCAGGTGCCTATGCTATGATAACACATGGGCTGATAGGGAAACCACTAGCACTGTCAGGTCTGACAGTGCAGTGCTCAGTTCAGAGGCACTGTAATGAGATGCTAATGAGGTGTCTCTGTGTAGCTTTACCATATTTCTGAATCAGGTATTCTCCATAATGACAATTATATCATGACCCTGAAAAAACGGCACGCTGATTGGCCAGGAAAAGGTCCGTCGCCCGGATTTTACAATGTTCAAAAAAAACAGCAGGAGAAGAAGATCTCCGTTGCTGATGTCTCGCTATGTTAAATTTTAACATGGCGAGACCATTTAAAGATTGTCCCGAATTTTATTTATGTTGTTCCTTTAAACTGTTACTACATTTAACATAATTATTAAAATCTAAAAAGCAACGGAGATCTTTGCTTCTTGCTTCTTTTTGCTTGTAGTTCCGCACGGCGCCAGCGCGCAGTACATCAGACTGCCGCTGATGCCAGACATCTGGCGAAGAAGTAAAAAGAAATAGATTATATGCCATTATTATTTAAAAAGAAAAGTTTCTTTTTCTTAAATATAATAATTAAAATAATAATATAATCTCTGGTCTCTGGGAATTTCTAATACCCACCCACGGTTGGTTTGGTTTGGTCCCGAAAGCCCCGCGCCAACCCGTGGGTATTAATATTACCCACACCCAGGCGTGGGTTATTGCTATAATAATCAACCTGTGTATATACTTGGTTTCTACATCCCTGAAAAGTTATGGTGTAAAGGAAGGACTCTATTGTAGTAAACAGGAACATCATCTTATGAATCATGTTATTTCGGTATGATCCTTGGGTTTCTTGTGTTGTTGACTATTGATAGTGTGATTGTTATCTGGCTGTAAATAAACTACACAGCGTAAAGTCTATATAGTTATATTTTTAATTTAGCTTGCTATTTTTTTTGCAGGCACCAGGTATGAATTGCACTATGTTTTGGCAATAACATAGTGCAGATGAGTAAGGCTATGAGCTCTTGCCTGTAGTGCAAGATTTGATTTTGTCATTCTTCTTTTATATTCTGTGTGACTGTGACAACATCAATTCACTAAACAGTGCTGCTAGGCTGCTCCTGAAAGGGGTTATTGTGCCCAGTGGGCTGTGTCAGACAGTTAGCAAATGCTTTATATATATGTGTTTTGAATTCCTGCACCCCTCATATAGCCACTAATTAGTATTTCACTGTATAGTATTTGACTATGAATCCCATCAGGTCTCTTGTAGTTTAATGGGTTCATGTCTGTTTTCAGAAATGAAACTGCACCGATAGACTTTCTACAAAAGGAATCTTGCCACATGCCTTATAAAACAGAATGTTGTTTGCTGCAAAATTTGAAATAAAAGTTTTAAAGTAAACTCAAATTTCTGTAGTTGTAAAAGTAAAGAAGAAAATAGAATGTAAACTGATAGGTTTGAACAGTGGTTTATGGTAATTGTAGAGAAACAGACAAGTAATGTGATATTGTTATGGCTTTTGGCCCCGATTCATCTCTGTGCCTAGGCCCTCATTTCACCATGATAAGGGGCTCACAGACATACATATAAACAGTCAGTGGATCTTAGAACAACTAAGCACTAAGCCCAAATTTAGGATCTCACTATCTTTCCTTTATCAATAACATGTTCTTTCTGTAACGCTCCCCTTTTGTTGCCTTTGAATACTCCATGACAAGAAAAGTTAGCATTGTCATGAAAATGTAAATCGTTCTTAAAGAAGGCATTATCTATATCACCTTTTCTAATGTCACTTACATATCCTGCAATTTTGCTATTAAATATTTTCTTTTTTTCCTATCCTGATGTGTCAAGTATATTGCTATGTAATCTATAAAATCTGTACTGCTACTAATACTATCATTTAGTCCATACAAAATATTTGAATATAGATGCTCGGCCTTGTCTAAAAATATAGCTGCATTATTTAAAGCTGTGATATCTTATTGTATACTGTGTCAAACAGTTTAACTTCTACATAAATTTCTTATAGAAAATTATATTTTTCTTCAATTGCAATCTCATTCCGTAAATAAATATTGATGTTTCATATACTGCATCTTTAACCACTCTCCTGTTTTAACATTTATTTATTAACTTTCTAGCAAAAATATTATGGCATATATGGTGATAAAACCATATTGCTTACTCCTCTACATTAAATGGAAAAAACATGTTTACATAGCCTCAAGTTTCAAGTTGACATCATTTTTTTTCAAAAACTATAGGATCATAAGATCATAGGTGGTTACTAGGCTAATGGCCCTGGGCCCCTTACAAGCCTAGCCAAGAGTTTATCTCCAAAAAGAAACCTCAGTCAGCACTTGTCGCCCCTGTCAATGAGGGATGCAGGTGGAACCCGTGAGACAAATTTGTGGTTTCTCATCCACTCATCAAGGTTGCACTTGAAGAGGGACAGTGAAGTGTTCTGTTTGACGTGTATGGGATGTCTATTCCAGAGACGGGGCAGCCTCTGGGAGACAAACCTGTCTCTGCAGCAGGTTTTGTTGATGTTGCATATTAGAGTCAGGCCTTTTCATTGGGTAGTGAGTGAGAAGTTAGACTTACGGATATGGAGCATCTCTAGTAGGGCAGGGTCTGAGATTGCCTTGTAGGCGAGACACAGATCACCTCTGAGCAATCTGTACGATGCCAACTAGAGTGACAGTGATTTGGGCCTGTCCACATAGGACAGGTGTTGGAGGCCATAAGCTACTGTAGTTTATACATTTCAGACAGTCACTTATGCTGTCCTTAAAAATACTGCTAAACTCAAAAGAGTTCTAAGAACATCAACACCATCTTTTGATGATGGATTTTTACTGTAAATAGGAATGTGGTACAGCTGGCAACAGTTGTAACATATGTATAGATACATAAGTTCAGATGAAGGGAAAAAGTGGTGATTATATTTAGTAATCATAGTTAGAATTTATTGACATGGTAGTTGAGTGTCTAGAAAACCTCAGTTCATGCTTTAGAATTACAAAGAAGCAAGATATTCATAGTTTTACTTATCCAGATGTGGATATATGTTTTATAAAAAGAAGGCTATGTATCACGCTTTTCATAAATGAAACTGCACAAATAGACTTTCTAGAAAAGGAAACTTGCCACATTCCTTATAAAACAAACAAAAATGTTCCAAAGGAACAGTTAAGATGGTGAATCATAACACTACACAATATGTGTATTTAAAAAATGTGTGTTAACTGTTAAAATAGGCCTTTTAAGACCACAATAAACCAGATCTAATGGAGGAAACAACAGTAAACGCAGTGCCTTGTAAACTGCAAAGGTACGATCAGAACAGATTTTATTACAACTTATTCCACAGATATTGTTTTGGTTATAAAAGTAATCAATAAATCCTGGTATGTTTTGACAGAAGATAGTTTACTGAAAGATATTGTATTTGAAACACTAAGATTTATTTATACAAGGGAAAGAATATTAAAGTGAATGCTGTAAGAAATATGATTTGTGACAAGGAATCAAGGCAAGAATATGTGTTAGGCCCTTTGAGAAAAGGTACATAAAATTGTCAGAACTGTAATTGGTGAAGATGCATTTTAGAAATGGATGAGTTTGAACATCCAGATACAAAGATTATGTTCAAACAGAATGATAATACAACTTGTAATAACAGGTTTTTGTGGTTTATACAGTTATTTGTATGTGTAAGGCATTCATCTTTGGAAGAACTTAATGTCTGTTTATAAACAGAATAGCAGAATGAGGGCGAGATATAAGAAATGAAAATATAAGGAACATTTGTATAGACATGCTTTGAATTGTGATGATACATTTTACTTTTAAGTTTTGAGGCACTGAAATAGAGTATAAAGGATGCTGTCAAAATTTTCTGGTGTGTAATGAAAGTAACTGACTGTACAAGCTTAATGTTTTTATAAGAAAGGGGTTAACGACAAATTTTATACAGCACCACAAATTAACAGAACAGCATAATCTTAAGTTTAGTAAACAGAGAGTACTTTTAAAGTTATACATACTGAAGCTTGCAGGCTTCCGAATTTGAATTACTTACATATAATTATCATTAAAGCTTCCAATTTAAGTTTTGATTAAAGCAGAGTAATGTAAAAATATCTAAACATTTTTAATAAGAGTATATGCTCAGAAAGTTGTCCATTATGTTTATAAGTAGGAAAGGATTGGTTAGTTCACACCAAATTTACAAGGAGGGGATTTAGGGAAGTCTCTCTGAGGTCACCACGAAGGACAGAAATATGGGAAAGCAGGAACAGCAGTACAAATCCACAACCTACATCACAGGCTACACCTACACGTTTCTGTACTGTTTTAGAAGCCCTTTTATTATAACAGATAGCTCATTAATGTCATTCCCTTTGAAAAATAATATAATAGGGAGCTGCACTTAGTAGTAGGATATCTGCCTCATGGCTCCAGGATCAGGTATTGAATCCAGAACCATAACTAGGTTATCTCTTATTCTGTGCAGTTCTCTGATTTGGTGATGTTCCTCAATTTATATAATAGAGGTGCAAAAAAAGAGGCTCTTAAAGTGGCAGGACCAAAAATTGCATTTGCTACAAATGCAGCAACAGGCTTGCTACATTTAAATTACCACTTACCTCAGCTATGACCACAGACAAAATATTGGCATTCATTTCTGAACACCAGTACTGCATGACTGCATCATCAGAATCTGCCAATCATCCCCCCAACACCTTACACTCAGGGTAGCCATCCCCACCTTTGCCCAGCCCTAGTTATGTCTCTGATTCAATCTTAACTTCCAGTCACTCTCTGTGTCAAAGCTTTGCATGTCCTCCATGTGTCTTTGTGGGTTATCCCTAGGTACTCCAGTTTCATTGCAATTCCCAAAAACATGCTGTTTGAGTGGGTATACTAAATTGCCCATATACAGTATAGCACAGTCCCCTAGTTTATCTGAGTGAAGAGCAGCTGTATGTTATTCTCAAACCTTACCAAGGAGTGTGTGTGTGTGTGTGTGTGTGTGTGTGTGTGTGTGTGTGTGTGTGTGTGTGTGTGTGTGTGTGTGTGTGTGTGTAGCTCAGAAGAGTTTAATCTGAAAAACTGATGTAAATCCTTACAGAGTGAAAAAAGAGCTCCACAGAATGTATTACTGTGCTGAGATACCGTCAGAAGAGCAGAAGGAAGAACTGCATCCAAGCCAGGTTTACTAGAAATTGAGACCTGGTAAGATAAATGGAACTAGTGAATTGTGGTAGATAGAAATTTGGAAAAGGTAGAGTAAAGCAGAGCTATAGCTGGCTCTTTGGGTCCCCAGTGCTGCTCCCCTTTGTGGCGCTCCTCAATACTGGGTTGTGGAGAAAAAAAGTCCTTTCCTTCAATCTTCCTTCCTTTTCCCATAAGGAGGAGTAACAAATCCTGATCATGCCGTATGGGAGATTTTTGTTTCAAACTTTAAAGACTGGGCAGGATTGAGAAAGAATTACCATGATGAATAAGCCTTACCTTAGAAGGTTTCTACATTTGGTAAGTTTTTCCAGTTTACAGACTGCTCTCCAGCTATGGCTTTTCCCGTAGAGGAGGCTATAGCAGAGAGCAATCTCATTGGAGAAACTGCATGATGATGCAGCAGTCAAGGCGAGTGGCTAATGCTAATTAGGCATAGGCTCTTTCCAAGAAATGGTGGCATCTCCAGATTAACTCAGTGGAGTGATTCAGAATATGCTACTGACTTAATTTTTTCTCTAGAAGAAAAAAGTGAATGTACACTTTGAAGGCACACTCCTATAGGAACAAACATGGTGCAGGCAAGTAGAGCAGAGCTGTGTGTGTGTGTGTGTGTGTGTGTGTGTGTGTGTGTGTGTGTGTGTGTGTGTGTGTGTGTGTGTATGCACGCGTGGGTGTGCAGATGCATGTAGGAGAGTCTCTATGCTACTGTGATGCATGGGATGGCAGGGAGAATACTAGCACTGTAAGGTCTGATAGCATTAGTGTTAGAGTCAGAGATGTGACAATGAGCAAAAATTGAGGTGTTTAATGAGCAAATAATGAGGTGTTTCTCTATGTAGCTTTACTATGTCTCTAAATTAAAGCTTCTCTCTGGCATGCTAATTTACCAACCTGCCTTGTTCTATTACTGTGGGTAGACAGAATCTTTGTGAATCCCAGGGTATGTTTCTAATGCATATTTAATGGACTGGACAAACCACTGGATTGGGCTTGAGATATTTCCTCCTGTAAAATATTAGAATAAGTTGCATTTACCCTTGCCCTTGCGGCACTCATTATGGTCAAAATGGGTCTGATGAGAATGACCAGTTTGTCCTCATTACAGACGAGTATTGGTATTTGATCTCTGTCTAATGCAGTTAAAGATATATTGAATATTATTTGTATGCTGTTTATTTGTATTATAGTAATGTTCATATTTCTCCAAATATCTCAACATTCAGGTAACACAGACAGAACTACTTAACATCACACAAAAGTCCACAGCTATATGTAGAAAATCCTGCTGACAGTATGTGCCTTGCTTGAATGGTTACTGAGATATCATTATCTGTTTATACATTACAAAATTAGCATTCACTGCATTTATTTTGGCTTATAAAATCCAGTTTAAAGTGTCAAACTGAATGAATGACACTAATGTAAAGACCGATTTATCCAGAAGTTTACCATTTATAGTTTTCTAGTAACACTTATTAGGGTTGCCACTCTTCCGTTTTTTTTCCGGACTATCCAGAAATCAATTGATTCTCTTGTAGTCCAGAAAACACTGTACAAACTCTGGTATTCTGTTTCAAAAAAAGGAAACAGACTACCAGAGTTTGTAAATCAAATTATTTACAGAAAAGCGTAGTAAATGCCCATACCTTACTTGGATAGAAGGAAGTTTCTCTGTTCACTGTGAGAGAGGGAGCTTTGAGCAGCCTATCTGCCCCTGGAGGAGTGGTTTCAGCCCAGAAATTAGTAGTTTATTGGCCATTTTGGGCTAATTTCTATCTCTTTCATTTCCCTGCTATAAAACCCGCACTTGCAAGGTTTTTGTACTAGTATACAGCTCAGCAAGCTCCTGACTGGTGCCCTCCAGAGTTCTACAGCAGCAGAGAGACAAAAGAAAGACTTTGGAGTGATTAAGTTCTATTTTTCTGCATTTTCTTGCTGCTCCACCTAAAACGCCAATTTTCTAGAGTTTCTGTGATTTAAAAAGCTTGTTAGAGCTACATATTGTACTTATTTTACTGCCTGCACTTTAACAAAGTCGTTTTTGTGTTTAAATTACCTGTCTAACTGTTGTAGGCTACACACTCAAGTGTGATAGCCATTTCTGTGCATTTAAAGTGTTTTTTTGATTGTATCTGCTTTATTTTCTGAAAAAAAAATACTTGTTTTCCCACCTTTCTAAGCTTGTATAATCTAGTTTTCAGGTTAGTGCTGAATTCAGGGCTGTGTTACAAGTTTATGTGTTTGCCCATACCTTACTTGGATAGAAGGAAGTTTCTCTGTTCACTGTGAGAGAGGGAGCTTTGAGCAGCCTATCTGTCCCTGGAGGAGTGGTGTCAGCCCAGAAATTAGTAGTTTATTGGCCATGTTGGGCTAATTTCTATCTCTTTCATTTCCCTGCTATAAAGCCCGCATTTGTGCAGTTTTGCATGCTGGGCAGTGCTGGTTAGCTAGGGTATAACAATTCCCAGCTCCACAAAGTCTACTCTTTAATTTTTCCCTTGGAACTAGACAAACTTTAACTTAAGCACTCAAACCATTCACTTCTCATCCCGGCACTTGCTCAAAACTCATAGCAAGCACTAGTAAACCTTAGCACTAGAGCCCCCTATACTGTAGAGAAGGACAAGGCTCTCTATTCAACCTTACCAGCCAATCAGTAAAACAGTTCACTGTACCTATCCAGGCATGTTCAAAGGGCAGTTTCAGGTAACTCTCCAGTCCAACTGGTGAATCTGGGCATTTTGAGGCAATGTTACAATTGCCTCATGTACAGAGACAACCCTCTCCTCCTTCCACCAAACACTAATACATACGAGAGATGCAATTATGCAGCCAAACTGGAGGCTAAGCTCTCTCAACTCAAGACTGGACCAGGCAGTCAAGAAGAGAAGGGAATTACTTGCATCACACCACAAATCTCACATAGATCTATGAAACCAGCACCGGTAAAAAACACACATAAATACACAAAAACATACTCAGAGGTTCTAAATAAAAATATTCAAAAGCAACAGAGAACTCCAAAGCAGATATCCAAGCAACCTCTACCCCCCCAACACAAACCATGAAACACATACTTCACAAAACCAGTGTGCCACACGATCACAGCCCTTAAGGCAAAATAACATACCAAACACACTAGTAATAGGTGACTCTATAGTCAGGCACACTGACGTCCCATTCACTAGGCTGAACAAGGAGAAGGTTACTGTTAGCTGCCTGTCAGGTGCCAGGATCTGCCACATAACACAAGTACTCAGGTCACTCCAGAACATGTATAAATATGACTCTGGCATTGTCCATGTTTGTGTGAATGACCTGAGCCGTACCTCCCTGGACTACATGAAAAGAGACATGGAAGAGCTCTCTGATCACATAGCCCAGGCTGGTATGACCCTGACCCTGAGTAGCATCCTGCCCTCACCAAGAATGATACCACGGTATAGAGAAAAAATTATCAATTTCAACAATTGTCTAAGCTTCTGGTGTCATTCAAAGGGGATCCAGTGTCTGTCAGCCTGGGATGACATGCTCAACAAGCCATGCTGCTTCGCTAGAGACAGCTTGCACCTGTCACCCTTAGGCTTTCAAATACTGGCCAAGGCTCTTTCCACCCCCATAGTGCCTTTTTAGGCAAGGCTCAAAAGACAAACTCACTGCCATAAATAACACAAGTAACAAAAAACTGAGGGTAATGCTACTCAATGCCAGAAGTCTAAACCTCAAAATGCACGCACTCGAGGCACTCCTCAGTATGGAGAAAATCGATATATGTGCAGTAACAGAAACCTGGTTTAAGGCTCCAGAGAGCACCCCAGCACTACCAGGCTACAACTCATGCCATACATTTCGGCCACAAAACCCGGACCGAAATACAAAAGGTGGGGGAGTATCCATACTCATCAAGGATACCCACACCTCCAGGTTAATGGCACAGCACGATGCTTCAGAGATCATCCACATGCAACTAACAAAGGGCAAAACTGCTATTCAAATTATAGCTTGCTACAGATCACCCACCATGTCCCAGGACCCCCACTCCTCATTCCTAGAAACATTGGGAAACATAAAGGTCCTACCAAACACCATGATATTGGGTGATTTCAATTATCCAAACATTAACTGGGAGAACTACTCAAGTACAAACTCCATTGCCAAACATTTCCTAGAATTTATAAACTCAAGTGCCCCGGATCAATTGGTCAACACCCCACCAGAGGTGTCAACATACTGGACCTGGTCATCACCAACATGGGCGACTGGTGTTCCACACTGGAGGTCAACCCCTCACTGGTTAGATCTGACCATAAACTAATCACTTTGAATATCAACATTCTACCACCACCCCCGGTCAAAGAAACCACTATGAAAAACTTTTCAAAAGCAAACTTCACGTTATGTAAGACCAAGGTGGGAAGTTTCAAAGCCCCCATGCTAAAGGATAATACTGTCCAAGCTGCAAAATCCTTTACTAATGCACTCTATGGGTACCTGCAAGAATGCATGGATCATGCTATCCCAAACAAAAACAAAACTCACTCCTCCAAGAAAAGGAAACCAGTCTGGTGGACCCCTGCCATAAACAAGCTATACAATAGAAGGAGGAAACTAGTACAGAAAAGAGTAAAATCCCAAGAAGGGAAGACATCCCTGATCAGTATCAGCAAGAAAATACATTCCCTCATGAAATCGTCCAAGGCTAGCTTCGAAAGAAAAATTGCCATGGAATCCAAAGATAACCACAAGGCATTCTATAGCTATGTCAAGAAAATAAGTGGCAATTCTCAGATCTGCTCAGAGTTAGTGCAGAATGGTGCAAAATACACTGAACTGACCGATATAGCCAACATCCTGGCAAACAGGTTCAATGCAAACTTCACCCTCCTCTCACCCCCAAAAGGGCCCATAACAATACCAGAAAAATGTAGTGCCCCTGAAATCACAGACACTCAGGTTAAAACAGCCCTCTCCAAAGCCAAAAACACAGCATCAGTGGGACTGGGCAGTGTCCCAGGCTGCATCCTACACGAGCTCAAATATGAACAAACCCCTCACCTAAAACATTGTTTAAACTCAGCCTCTCCACAGGCTACATGCCCACAGAGTGGTGCACAGCTATGGTTATTCTGCTCCACAAAGGTGGAGCCACAGCGGACCCTGGGAACTATCACCCTATAAGCCTGACTAGCTTGGTCTGCAAAGCTATGGAGTGCAAAATCATGGATCTCATTAACAAAGACATTGGAAACCTCCAAACACTGGACCCTACCCAGTTCGGCTTTGTTAAGGGCAGATCATGCCTCCTAAACCTGGTGGACTTCTTTGAGACAGTTACCAAGGATATAGATGAGGGAAAGGTGGTCCACACAGCCTACCTAGACCTCACAAAGGCCTTCAACACCATTCCCCACTCAGGTATTATAGACAAGCTCACCAGCCTGAATATAAACCCCTACATCATGAGATGGGTTGCAAACTGGCTCATGGACAAAACTCACATGGTAAGAGTTGTGGGAGCTAGGTCTGACTCTAAACTGGTTACAGGTGGCGTTCCCCAGGGCTCAGTCCTAGGACCCCTCCTGTTCGGCATATACTTCTTAGAGGTACAGGCAAGCACAGGAGGACTATGGCTGACCAAGTTCACATACGACTGCAAACTAGGGGCTATAATTGACTCTCTGGCTGACACAGACATCCTCCAAAAGGGTCTCACTGAGACAGATACCTGGTGTCAAAACCATGGCCTCAAGCTAAATGTCAAAAAGTGCATAGTCATCCCCTTTGGAAAAAACAAAGTACCCACAATCTACCACATGGGTGGTAGCCCCCTAAATACAGAAGACGTAATAAGGGATCTGGGGACCCAAGTAGATAGTAACCTCTCCTTTGATAATCACATCGCCAAAGTGGTTAGAAAATCCTTCTATGTGGCCCACCTAATCACAAAAGGGTTTGCATCCAGATTGAAATAGGTCA
This sequence comes from Protopterus annectens, assembly GCF_019279795.1. Lineage (NCBI taxonomy): Eukaryota > Metazoa > Chordata > Ceratodontiformes > Protopteridae > Protopterus > Protopterus annectens. Next base: position 967,039,477 of record NC_056741.1, read on the forward strand.
TTGGGCCCCTCTACGCATCACTCATCAGACCCATCATAGAGTACAATGCCCCATTTGGGATGTACCTTACAAGACATCTGCAACAACTGGAAAGACCACAGAAGTACCTCACCAAGAGGATCACTGGCCTCAAGCAGATGCCCTATGCAGCTTGACTGAAGAAACTCCAGCTATACTCAGCTGCATACCGCCTACTCAGAGGTGATCTCTGCCTGACATACAACCCAGAATTGATGGACATGCCCCACCTAAAGAAAACCATATCCCCTCGTGCCACATGCTCCAGGGATCTAAACCTCACCACAACAACAAATAGGACATGCTAGAGGGATAGATTCCTCTCCCAAAGACTTCCCATGCTCTGGAACAAGATTCCAATCTACATTAGGCAGAGTTCCTCACTAACCCTCTTCAAGAGAAACCTTGACGAATGGATGGGAAACAGAAAGTTTACCCCAGGGATCACTTCAATGGCTCTGCTGGATAGATGCACAAGGAACTAATCTAAGGGGGCAGTGAAAGCCAACACATTCTGGCTAGGCTTATAAATGCCTTCGGGCAGATAGCCTAGTACCTACCTATGAACCTATGACCCTATGAACCTAAATCAGCTGAAAGCAGGCATCAGGAATGGAAAAAGAGGGTGTTCCCTGCCAGGTGATGTCATAGTGATATCACAAAATGGGTGGAATGTGTGTGGGAGAGATGGCAGAGATGGGCAGGGTTACTGGTGATGCAAGGGGTGTGGCCTTACTCTGGTTTTAGCCACAATGAAAGATGGCAACCCTAACACTTATGGTTCCAGAGATATGTGCTTGAACTGTAATATGATAACTCAGTTGTTTTAAAGGATCAAGCCACACCCACTGGGAGTTAAAGGTACACATGCAAAAGAGCTGTACTGGAAGGAATGAATTAACTGGTTAATAAAAAAAAAAAAAAACACAGTACAGTGTGCAACAGTATCCAATTATTGCATTATCAACATACAAGAGCAGTTCCTTAAAAATGTCTTGTACTAAGACATGACATTGAAGACTGGACTGTAGAGCAAAAAAGGAGAGAAAAAACACAAAGGCAATGAGGCCTGACATTAGCAGTACTAAGTTATCAGGAAGTGGATGTCAAAGCTGCTGTATTAGTTTTCCTCACCTTGGATGCTGCCACAAAAGACATACCACGGTAGGAGCTTAATTTGTTAGGGGCACAGCTTCAATAGGAAGGTATTTTAGACTAAATAGTAATACTTCAAACTTGATGCCTCATTTAAAGGAGCATCATTTCACTGAAATGACCCTCCACAGAGCTACAGGATTTATCAGCTCTATGCAAGAAAGCCAAATGGGCAAAAATCAATAAGCTGTTTCAAAACAATGTCCCAGATAAAACTTTTTTCTCTGCATCCATTAGGCACCTGTTTATTAAGTAGATTCAGTTTGTGTCTTTTGGCTTTTCCCGGTTAGGGGTCGCCACAGCAGAACTCTGGTCCGCTAATGATTGGTAGTTGATTTTTACGTGCCGAGTTACCAGCCCTGATGCACAACCTTCAACGAAGGTACGCCCATTCACGCATGTCTCCACACAGAAGACGCTCTAGCTGAGAATCGAACCGGACAGCGTCTTACTGTGAGGCAACAATGCTACCGCAGCACCATTCAGTACTGAGCCAGAATACACTTTGCATATATTCTCTTTGTGGTTTGCCATTGCAAGCAATAGCTTGAACTTCCTTAAACAACTAGGTCACTGCAGTGTTGTTCTGGGGAAAAAGGAAGACTTACAAGACCCTGCGATGGGAAACCTCCTGTAGCATCTGTGTTTAAGAGCTTGCCACATGTTAAGCCTTTATCAAAGCATTTCTTGCATCTCCATATCACCAAAATGCTGAAATGTTTACCTTGAAAAATCACAGGAAACGGATCCTACTGTGAGGTTTTAGTCAGTCAACTCAATGATGTTGTACTTTACTCTGTTTTTCACAGAACATGTAGTTAGTTTGCTATAAAGTATTATTTAAAATTTCTGTCCAGTTTTGCTATACTGCCACACACATGCTGGGCCAGATTCAATAAAGCTTACACTAAGTGTGTACTAAGTGTACATAATTTGTATTCAAGAACATCCCTACCACATATTTGTGCTTTCTAGTCACTCAGAAAGATTACACTAAGTGTACATGCAGTCTGCACTCTGTGGTAACCTTTATGAATTCCTGTCAATATTTAAAGCTGCAAGAAAATCAATAGGAAAACTAAAATTAGGAGGAAGAAGATGTGAGTTATGCCTGTGTTGTCTGTTCACTCAGAACGGTGTACACTTAGTGTAGGCATTATTGAATCCCAGGGGCTGATTCTCGTTTGCCAGGTATGACTAGCCCACTGCCCATCATACCATCAGAACAAAATACATAAGCACAATCCTAAATGGCCATGTTTTTCCCATAATACAAGTGCCCACCTACACCACCCCAATCTTCACATCTTTGATCTCTAACTATACTGCCCCTGAAGTCATTCTGACATGTAGAACAGAGAATAAATGTGAATCATTTTTTTATAGGAGTTTTGGGTGTTAAGGTACACATCTGAAGGTGCAAGGGTTGAATCCTCTGCAAAAAAATTTCAAATTTGTTATTTTTAACTGGCAGCAGTGATAGTCAAATGGGGCAGTGGGCTAATGACATCTAGAATCTGTACAGGGGGAAAACGGCCATTGGTAACTCAAAGCAATTTGAAATGTTCAATGGTTACTTTGCAAGCATACTTTCAATATTCTTAAAAACACTTTGGATGAAACAAAGATATGCTTAAGCAACCACCATAGGCAAACATTTTGAAATTTATATATAGTTGTCTGTCAACATATGCTTCTAATATCCTGCAGAAATGTAAACGTTATGCTATTGCAAACATAGTCTTAAATACAATGGCCTGTTTTTAACTCTTTCTGACCTTTTAGACAGAAGTATTTCTTTACTAAAGTTGCATCTAATAAAATACTACTGCTGTGTTGTTTGTCATCTATAGTTGTGAGTAAGCCATCAATCATCAAATTTTTAAAACTAAGATTCAGCAATGAAAATGCTAATATAACGTATGCCTTCCATTACTTGGTTACCAACAAACCATCAATGTTTTTCACATAGTATGGCTCAGGACTGTACAAGGCCGGCTGTTCATTGTGTTTGCCTTGTCTGACTTTAAGTTATTGCTGTTTCTTCAAAATACATCATCTTGACCACTATTTGGGGGTCTGCATATCCCTTTATCATACACTTGTTTATATTTTGTTTTTCTGGCACATTAATATGAGACGTTTTGTTTTTGAACTTAAAATATGTGAATGCCTAGCTAGTTGTTGTTGCTCCTTTTATGGACTGTATAGTACTCTTGTATACTCTTATTGTGATGAAAATCTGTTGTCTCCGTGGAAATGTCTTAACAGTAACAATCTTTATAGTTTTTGCTATATTAGCCATGAATATTTCAGGGTTATAATTTGTTGAAGCCTTAATGGAGTTACTTTTCTCAGTTGTATTCCATGACTGCTAAAGAACTGCTTAGACTTAATACTTATGGGAGGTAAACCAAATATGCAGGAAATTTTGTCTAAACTAAGAATCACAGCTTTGACTGATGTGGGTGTTACAAACCCTACACTTGGTAATCTAGAGACTTTTTGTAACAATACCAATAAATAGGCTTTATTTTTACCAGGTATAAAAGTCTGTACTTATATTCATCAAGGGTGCTTTGGACAGTTGGGACATCTGCCTACACTCTCCTTCAGATTACAGTAAAAATGAAAGCTAGAATTTGTGTTAAATAAGGTTATGCTAATGATGAACACTGATGGATGTGTGAGATAAAGTATTCAACCAAGAAAGCATATATATATATATATATATATATATATATATATATATATATATATATATATATATATATATATATATATATGGGTCTACTTCTGTTAATCGACAAGACAGTTTGTCGAGTAAAAGAAGATCAGACCCACTTAAGCGAAAGTGCACTATATCAAAAGTGCATTTTCGCTTAAGCCGGTTACAGTGTGGATAAGGAAATATATCCTTTTCCCCCACTATAGTGCAATCTCGGAGATGGTATATTTAAGTAGGGGGGTGTGGGGGGCACAGCCCCCTGCATGGGGGGTGCAGGGGGCCTTGCCCCCCTGCATAAACAGTTTTAATTTTTTTTTGTTATTTGACGATTGGCTTAAGTGAAAGTGCACTTTCGATGTTGTGCACTTTCGCTTAAGTGGGTCATTATGTTTCTTGTTTGATATTTTGTAATTTTGATCAAGAAACATAGACCCATATGTTTCTTGATCAAAATTACAAAATCACCATTGTGTCATATCAGGAATTATACAGCAAACCACAATGAAAACCTTCCCAGAATTAAGATGCAGAAGTAGAAAAATCAGCAAACTTCAACAAAAAAACTGACACTAACGTAGAGCAGCAAAGAATTTAATAAGAACAATAGATAAAAAGTAGCAAAGGTTTCAGGTATCCAGTGCCCTTCTTCAGTGCTTAATAACCAAACATAAAAATAGTTGCAGTTCTTATACAAGTCAATTAATCACACAGCCAATAGGAAAAGGCAAATAATTATGCAGTAAAACGCTGATTAACTTTTAAGTTTACCAGAAAGGCTCATCCAGACTCTGCTACACTTTACTGTGAAGGAAAGGTTAGTTTGCTGTTATTTTTTGTATTTCTGTATTGCCTTTCTATATTTTGAATACTGTAGTTTGTTTTCTTTACCTTGTGTTTTGCTTGCATTCTGTTTTAACAGCATATTAAAACTTCAAAAGAGACCACAGCTCTCTCTGTTCTGAGTCAGGCAGAATTTTTCCCTCCCTCCCACCCATTTAAGTTGTCTTGTTAAATACCACTGTCTTTCTAGTTGCCCGCCTCTTATGTTAATCTGACCATATATCTCATTTCTCTCTACTTTCACTGGCTTATGTGAGTAATCACAAAACCATCACTTTTGAAATCCCACCCTTCAATTATTTAAATTTATTGGCCATCCTACAGTATTTCATAGTACCAAAATACAAAAGTAACCACCCTTTCAGTCCATCTTGCTGTTTTAAAAATAGTAACTCTCCACTAAACCTTAACTTTTTAAACAGGTAAAACTCAAGTTACCTACTTTCATATCTAACTTCTCTAGTGCACACTGCAGAGGGCATTCTTTTCAATCTTACCTTTAAGCATCCCTGTTACTAGCACTTTCTCTAATACCTAAAAGATCATCTCTACTTGACTCAAGTAGACTTTTCTCTATCTGTTAAACCTAGCACTTGCTCCAACAGTACTTATTACCTTGATACGGCACTCTTATAGATAGCACCCCAAAAGGCAAACCCCATTTCTCGGTCACCCGTCCCCGAATCTCTTTTAAAGTTTTTGTCTAGTCCTTCTAGCATGTCGAGGGATCAGTTGCTAGTGTCCTCTCCTGCTCAGCTGGTGAACCTGGGAATATTGAGGCAATGTTACAATTGCCTCATGTACACAGACAACCCTCTCCTCCTCCCACAAAACACAAATACATGTAAGAGATGCAACTCCAAACTGGAGGCTGAGCTCTCTCAACATAGGACTGGCAAGACCAGTCAGGAGGAGAAGGTTACCACACACACTATAGACCCAGTCTCACATAGTACCATCACAACCTCAAATCATACACATAAACACACAAAGACATACTCGGCTGCTCTGATCAAAAATCTACCAAAACAGCAGAGGCCACCAAAGCAGACACCCAAACAACCACCACCTCAGAACACAACACCTGCAACACATAGACCTCACAGTCAGAGTGTCAAACAGTCACAGCCCTTAAGGCCAAACACAATGCCAGACACACTAGTCATTGGTGACTCCATAGTCAGACACACCACCAGACTGAGTAAGGAGAAGGTCACAGTAAGCTGCCTGCTAGAATCCGCCACATAACGCAAGCACTCAGGTCTCTCAACAGCAGGTACAAATACGACTCAGTCATTGTCCACGCTGGTGTAAACGACCTGCCTCCTTGGACTACATGAAAAGAGACATTGAGGAGCTCTCTGATTATGTAGCCCAGGCAGGTATGACCCTGACCTTGAGCAGTATCCTACCTTCACCAAGAATGATGCCACAATACAGAGATAAGATGATCAGCTTTAACAATTGGCTTAAACTCTGGTGTCATTCAAAGGGGATCCAATGTCTGTCTGCCTGGGATGACATGCTGGACAAGCCACGCTGCACCTGTCACCCTGGGATTCCAGATATTGGCAAAGGCTCTTGCCACCCCATAGTGCCTTTTTAGGCAAGGCTCAAATTCTAAACCTACCACCCTAGAACACAAAAAGGAAAAAACTAAGGGTAATGCTGCTCAATGCCAGAAGTCTAAATCTCAAAATGCACCTTTTCGAGGCCCTTCTCAGTATGGAGAACATCGATGTCTGTGCAGTGACAGAAACCTGGTTCAAGGCTCCTGAGAGCACCCCAGCACTATCAGGTTTTACCTCTTATCATGCGTTCTGGCCCCAAAATCCGGAGAATACCAAGAAAGGAGCGGGGGTATCCATATTCCTCAAGGACACCCACACCTCAAGACTGGCGATGCATCGGAGACCATCCAGGTGCAATTAACCATAGGCAAGACTGCTCTGCAAATTGTAGCATGTTACAGGCCACCCTCACAAACTCAGGAACCTCACATGGCCTTCCTGAAAACACTAGAGGGATAAATGTATCACCAAACACCATCATACTAGGTGACTTCAATTACCCTAATATAGACTGGGAACACTACTCAAGCCCAAACACCCTAGCCCAAAAGTTCCTGGAATTCATGAACTCAAATGCCATGGAACAACTAGTCACCATCCCCACAAGAGGAGAAAACATACTTGATCTCATCATCACGAACATGGGAGCACAATGTTCAACACCGAAGTATACCCCTCACTGGTGAGATCAGATCACAAACTAATCTCGCTGGAGGTCCTCATCCCACCCCCACCTGAAATAAAAAAGACCACAGTAAAGAACTTCTTGAAAGCCGACTTCACACTTCTAAAGACTAGTGTGGTCTCCTTTAAGGCCCCGGAAAACAGTACTCAAGCCGCTGAATCACTTACAAATGCCTTCTACCAGCACCTGCAGGACTGCATGGATAAGGCAATCCCAAGCAAAACAAAGGCTCTTTGTACCAAAGGCAAGCGTCCAGTCTGGTGTTCCCCAGCCATAAACAAACTCTACAACAAAAGGAGGAAGCTACTACAAGATAGAGCAAAATCCTTAAAAGGTAAGACACCCTTGATCACTATAAGTAAAAAACTAAGAGCTCTCATAAAATCATCCAAAGCAAATTTTGAGAGAAAAATAGCTAAAGACTCAAAAGACAATCATAAGGCCTTTTTTAGCTATGTTAGAAACCTGGGAGGAAACTCCCAGATATGCTCAGAACTAGTTCAAAATGATGTGAAGATTACTGATCCTACAGACATTGCCAACATACTGGCTGACAGGTTCAGTGCAAACTTCTCCCCTCCCCAAAAGGAGAGATATCGATACCAAATGATTGCAGCCCCCCAAACATCTCCGACGCCCAAGTGAGAACTGCTCTCTCCAAAGCAAGAAACACAGCATCCATGGGACCTGATGGTGTCCCCGGCTGTGTGCTCCACGAACTCAACGAGGAATTAAACCCACAGCTAGGACAGCTGTTTAATCATAGTCTTACCTCTGGATACGACTCCAGGGGTGGCGCACTGCAACTGTGGTCCCACTTCACAAAGGCGGTGCCTCCACCGACCCTGGAAATTACCGGCCCATTAGCTTGACAAGCCTTATCTGCAAAGCCATGGAGAGGATCATAATGGACCTCATAAATAAAGACATAGGGAATTTGCAGACTTTGGATCCATCCCAGTTTGGCTTTGTCAAAGGCAGATCATGCCTTCTAAACTTGGTTGACTTTTGAAACAGTCACCAAAGCCATTGATGAGGAAAGGCAGTCCATACAGCCTACCTCGATCTGGTGAAGGCCTTGATACAATACCCCACTCGGGTATCATTGAAAAACTCATCAGCTTAAATGTTAACCCATACATCACAAGATGGGTTGCAAACTGGCTGAGTGACAGAACCCACAGGGTCAGAGTTGCTGGCGCCATGTCAGACTCAAAGCCTGTCACAAGTGGTGTACCACAGGGCTCAGTCCTGGGCCCACTCTTGTTTGGCATCTACTTTTCCAAGTACAAGCAAACACAGGAGGGTTATGGCTGACAAAGTTTGCAGATGACTGCAAACTGGGCCATAGTAGAAAACACATCTGACACAGATATCCTTCAGAAGGGTCTCACAGAAACGGATAACTGGTGCCAGAGCCATGGCCTAAAGTTAAATGCCAAAAATGCATAGTCATACCCTTCGGAAAAACAAGGTTACCCTAGCTACCAAATAGGTGGCAATCCACTGAGCACAGAAGAAGTTATCAGGGACCTGGGGACCCAGGTTGATAGTAGTCTGTCATTCGACACCCATGTAGCTAAAGTAGTTAGGAAGACCTTCTACATTGCCCACCTTATCATGAAGGATTCTCATCTAGATCAAGGGAGGTCATAGTCTCCCTATACTCATCACTCATCAGACCAATGATTGAGTACAGTGCCCGGAATGTATCTGACCCGACACTTGCAGCAGCTGGAGAGGCCACAAAGTTCCTCACCAAAAGGATAAAGGGTCTCAAACATCTGTCCTATGCTGCCCGACTGAAAGAACTCCAGCTCTATTCAGTCGCTTGCTCAGAGGTGACCTTTGCCTAACATACAAGGCCATGTCAAACCCAGATTTGATGAATATGTTTCACCTCAAAAATCTAGATCCGTCAGAGCCACAAGGCGAGACTTAAACCACGGCTATTAATAGGACGTGCTGGAGGGATAGATTCATCACCCAAAGACTCCTATGCTGTGGAATAAAATCCCGGTATATGTGAGGCAGAGCACCTCGCTGGCCTTGTTCAAGAGAAATCTTGACCAATGGATGGAAGATCGCAGATATACCCCAGGGATTACCTCAGTGTCACTGCTCGACAGAGGCACAGCAAAATAATGGGTATAGTTCCCCATACTAAAGCGTAAGCCACAAAACTATGGGCTAGGCTTGTAAATGCCCTCGGGCAGATAGCCTAGTATGAACCTATGAACCTATGAACCTAAGAAAACATGCAAGATTTTTACAAACAACAGTTTTAGTCTAAGGATTTATCTGTTTAAGTTTTAAAACGGGTTTAACTGAGACCATCTAGTTGACACCTGGTGGGTGTTCAGCCTGTAATCTTAAAATCCACTGACATTCCTTATTTTCTAGTTTGGCATTTGAATCTCCTCTTCTAATGGATCTCATCACAACCTCCATAACCCTAAACTTAAAGCTTTGAGTGACATTTTCAGACACATGCCTTGCTAAAGAGTTGGACAATATATTCCTTCTAATTTCAGAATTATGTTCTATAATCCTGTCCTTTAAACGTCTAGTTGACTTGCCCACATAAAAACACGTGCATTTTGTGCAGGTGGCCAGATATATAATGTTACTGGTATTGCAAGTAGCAGAACATTTAAAGATAAAGGAAACTTTACTATTAGAGTGTATAAAGGTGTTATTTTCTCAATTAGGGCACAACAACAACAGTTGTGGCAAGCAAAAGTTCCTTGTTTAGCCCATTTATTTTGTGGTTTTACTGTCCGCATGTCCTTATAACATAATCTGTTCTTAAGATTCACACATTTTCTATACGTAAACATAGGTCTATGGCTAATGATATTATTAAGCTCAGGTAGGCTCCTAAGGATGCCCCAGTTATTAGTAACAATTTTTCTAATACCTTCACTGCATCTTCTATAAGTAGTCATGTACTGAACATCGTGTGTGGAAACATTATTACTTTCACTACCATGATTATTCAGTGATTCATCAAAAAATGGACAGTAAGCCGAGTCTCTATTAGATAGAACATGAGCTTCAACATCTTCTAACATTTGATTCTCATAGCCCCTCTCTTTGAAGGAAGCCAAAGTCTCATTAATTTGAGAGACACATTTAGAATCACTAGAATTTAGTCTGCTCATGTGCTTAACTTGGCCTTTGATAATACCCTTATATATATGGGGGGGTGCATTCTTTTTCTATGCAGATATTTATTTTTGTTTACTTCTTTCTTAAAAACAGAAGTTTGTATTTCTGTGCCATCAAATACAACATTAACATCCAAAAATTCCATGCTATGATGTGAGTACTGCATGGTGAAATGCAGGAAGTTTGTAGTGGAGTTAAGTTGGTCCACATAGGAAATCAATTCACTTTCACTCCCCTCCCATACAAAAAAGATATCGTCCACAAACCTTTTAAAGAAAGCTACATTTCTACCATAGTGATTTGAGTGTAAATTAACATAATAATCCTCCCATTCATTCAGGACTAATGTCGCATAGCTATTAGCAGTGGGGGTGCCCATGGCAACCCCCCATAATTTGATGATAGTACTTGTTATCATATACAAATATGTTACTCTCTGAGACACTATCCAACAGCTGACAAACCATTTCTATTTGTCTACCTGTTCCATATTTATACTTATTTAACAGTTGTTTAATAGCTGTGATGCCATATTCATTTGGTATCATGGTAAAAGCAACTTTATATCAAGAGTAACCATCATAAAGGTGTCATGAGTTTTAGTTCTGAACCATGTATTAAATCGCTTAAGGAAATCTGCTATATCTTTAATAAAACTCTTCACATATGTTAAATACTTGCTCAGCTCACCCGGTAAATATACTGAAATAGCTTCTGTAGCCCAACCACGCCCAGAAACAATGGGCCTCATGGGTGGTTTATGGATGGATTTGTGCAATTTAGGTATTTCATAAAGAATTTGAAGCACTGGATGAGAGACAGTTAAATATATAAATAATTCTAGTGAAATATCACTCATTACTTGTAAGTCATACAATAATGTATTAATACTGTTGATAATTTCATCAACCTGAATGCAATTAATTTCTTTGAATGTTGTTCTATCATTTACTATCTCTAACATATTTTGATGGTAATCAAGTTTTGTTCATTATAGCAATAGCTCTTCCCTTGTCAGCTTCCTTAATAACGATGTCATGCAAAGCTTGTTTTTCATCCTTAGTTAAATTATATATATATATATATATATATATATAAATATATATATATATATGTTTAAACTTTTCATTCTGATAAAAGTTTCTAATCTGTGTCTCACAGGAATAGAAAGCCTGTACAATGGGGTGGCTGTTTTGAACAAATGTACTACTACGTTTATACTGCAAAGGAAAATTCAAACTTGAAGTGCCATATAACAGATTTATATCTAAATTCCGCACAAATAATTTTAAGTCAGTTAATGCATCTGCTATACCTTCCACATTAGCAGGAATAAACTTTAGTCCCCACTCAAGCAAAGAGATATGTTTAGAATTAATATTCATGTTAGATAAGTTAACAACACAAAAAATGTCAATACTTAAGTTCTTACTTTCATCCTGTTTCTGGTTCTCGGTCCGCTCTGGCTCCTGTCCCTGTTTCTCCCCTGTAAAGTTGCCTGTCTGTAAGCATTCACTTCTTTTGGTAGTTTCAACCGAACAACCTGTTTGGAGTTCTGAAAAAATGCCACTGTTGATATTCAGTATTATTTTCATTCACCATTGTTGATGGGCCCTGAGCTGAACTCAGCACAAGACCAGAGACTTGGGAAGGGGCGTGTGCATTGCAGGAAGTAGTATTTATATCCTCGGTTGTTCCACCCACAGCAGAACCATTGGTAGTAATAACATCAGTCAGAGCTCCTGGATTGACAGTGGTATTAACCAATGGAACATTGAAGTCATCCAATGCTCTGACCAAGCTCGTATTGACTACAGTTTTATAGTGTGTAAATGTATTTTTAGAAACATTTTGATTTACTTCATCCTTGGGCCAAGAAAAAATATGGCCACTATTGTAGTCATTGTCTCTATTGAGCTTTTTAGCTTAAACCCCTCAAGCCATTTGTCATGTAACAGTAATTTATCCAACATTTTGTTATAGTCTGATATGTAGGTATTTAAACAGGGTGCATTAGATGGGTCTATATCAGATTGTCAGAGTTTTAATATTTCCAATCACTAAAGATCGAACTTTAGTAATCGAAGTCTTAAAACTTTGAACTGCTATAAAAATATTTTTAAAACAAAAAAAGTAAAACCTAAAGGCTGCAAGCAGGGAGGCAAGCCCCCCTGTACCCCCCACACCCCCGCTACTTAAATACACCAACTCCAAGATTGCACTTCAGTGCAATACAGTGCAGAAATGGAAGATTTCTGTTTCCTACACTGTAGCACAATTTTGGAGTTGGTATATTTAAAGAGCGGGGGTGTGGGGGTGCAGCCCCCCATGTGGGGATGCAGGGGGGCTTGCCCCCCTGCTTAGGCCCTTTTGTTTTTCTTTTTTTGTTTTAAAAATATTTTTATAGCAATTCGAAGTTTCAAGACTTTGATCACTAAAGTTCGATCTTTAGTGATTTGAAGTATTAAAACTTCGACAATCTGATATAGACCCCATTAGACAGCTCACCTTCAGTTTTTAGAATTTCCTCCTGCAATTCTGCCTCAATGGTAGCAAAATGGTCATTCATAAGTTGCATATACTTCAAACTTGTTTGCATATTCAATTCCTGCCACTTCTTCAAGAGAACAGGATAGGTATTGCCGTAGGATGACATTTTTAGGATCCGGAAACCCCTGGGTACAATCTCAAGTTCAATGTATGTTGCAAAACTACATCTTTGCCATTGAAGTGATTTATAATGTTGAACTTTTTCTTCCAGTTGTGACAATAACAAATGAAAGTTCAAACCTTGCACATCTGATGCAGTTGGTCATATTACAGGTGCCTCTTGCAGGCCATTTAAAAGTGGATTCTGTCGATTAGATAGTAGCTGACTTAGTGAGATAGACAAATTCGGCTGTGTGGAAATATCGAACCAAAGCTGTCTTACGTTTTTGGTAGAATAGTTTGGTTATTATGCACTGAAGAAGGGTACTGGATACCTGAAAGCTTTGCTACTTTTTATCTACTGTTCTTATTAAATTCTTTGCTGCTCTACGTTGGTGTTAGTCATTTTGTTGAAGTTTGCTGATTTTTCTACTACTGCACCTTAATTCTGGGAAGGTTTTCATTGTGATTTGCTGTATATTCTTTAATTCTAACAGAAACATGAGACAGCTTTGGTTCTATATTTTCACACAGCTGAATTTATCTCTATCTCACTAAGCTAGCTACTATCTAATCGGCAGAATCCACTTTTAAATGGCAAAGCATGTGTCTAAAAATGTCACTTATAGCTTTAAGTTTAGGGTTATGGAGGTTGTGATGAGATTCATTAGAAGAGGAGATTCAAATACCAAACTAGAAAATAAGGAATGTCAGTGGATTTTAAGATTACAGGCTGAACACCCACCAGGTGCCAATCAGATGGTCTGGGTTAAACCAGTTTTAAAACTTAAACAGATGATTCCTTAGACTAAAACTGTTGTTTGTAAAAATCTTGTAAAAATCTTGCATGTTGTCTTAAAAGTTAATCAGCATTTTACTGCATAATTATTTGCCTTTTCTTATTGGCTGTGTGATTAATTGACTTGTATAAGAACTGCAACTATTTTTATGTTTGGTTATTAAGCACTGAAGAAGGGTACTGGATACCTAAAATCTTTGCTACTTTTTATATACTGTTCTTATTAAATTCTTTTCTGCTCTACGTTGGTGTCAGTCATTTTGTTGAAGTTTGTCATATCAAGAATTACTCATACTATTCATAACTCCCGCAGAAACAATTACATTCTCAAAAATCAAAAGAACAGAAACTAAACTTACCAAAATTTGAATGAAAAATGTAGGCACATGGTCAGACCTTTGACAACATGATATTTTAATTTTATTACAGTCCTATCAGTATTTCATAAAATACATTCATTGTTCGTAATAAAAACTTCCAATCCATGAAATGGCATGTAAGGAGAACCTGATATCAGGGATAAATACTAAAACGTTCAGACACCACACATGAAGAGAAAATGGTATTCTTAAAGACAGTTGTTGCCTACAGCCTACAAGACATTCAAACAGCTGCAACAGGTACATGAGTTGTTGTTGTTTGTCTTTCGGCTTTTCCCGGTAAGGGGTCACCACAGCAGAACTCCAGTCCGCTAATGATTGGCAGTAGATTTTTACAAAACGCCGAGGTGCCAGCTCGACACTCAACCTTCAGCAAAGGCACACCCATTTATGCACGTATGTCTTTCGAATGCTACCCAACCACGGGGAGGACATGCAGACTCCACACAGAAGGCACTCCCAAGCACAGCCGAGAATCAAACAGGAGAAACTCTTGCTGTGAGGTAACAATGCTACCGCCGAGGTACATGAGTTAAATTAACATATTCTGGAGATAAACATATAAACAAATAACAGTCAAAACTTTTAATCCAGCAACTGCAGAATGTGTTAGAGTTACAAAAGTGAAAATTATACCTCCTCAGAAAAGTCACAGAAACAGAACACTAGAATGGAAGGAGTGCCACAAAACATGCCAGATGAAAACTTGCAATTTTGTATGAAGAAACTGATGATCAAAGTTCTTTACCTCCCTGAAATATCCAAACAGGAATGGAGAGGACCCATCTATTGGGAAGATGTCAGACAATTACAAAAAGCCAAGGGATGTCTTCTTGTGCTTACATTCTTTTCAAATGTGAGAATTGTTCATTACAGTAAGTAAGGGCATTACATGGGACAGCATTTTCTTCAAAACACTAGAATATTTCTTAAAAGGTTTATACTTTGTGAGAGAAGCATTTGTAATCTATAAGTTAAGCTACTAAGAAAAAGCTTCCCAGTATTCATCACACGAGAAGTAATCCCCTCTACATGGTAGCAGAACAGGAAGAGTGTCTTTAAAATACCAGAAGAGACAAAACACTTCCTAAAGCTAAAGGATAAGGTACTTATATAAAGAGGACAATGCAGCCAAGAATATAAAATATGCAGAAATGGGGAGGTAGTCCAACAGATGGCACTCAACGAAAGAGATGAGCCTTCCCTCTATGACAGAGGAAGGTAAAAAATCAAGATGTAATACGATAAAAACATAGGCCCACACAAACCACAATGACCAAAATGGAGGAAATGAAAATAACCACAGAAGTCCAAAAAATCATGTATGCCTTAGGAGCAAAACTGAATAATTCAGAAAATAAAGGAAGACTCCAGAAGCTAAGAGAGGTATCACAGAAAATATACAGGCCAATAAATAATCTGTTGACAAAGTCTGTCAGCAGGAAGTAGCAGTAGGCACAGCGGGTCCTACAGAAATACTTTGTCATGTATTCTGATGATGTCACTGAATATTAATGGAATCCAGAAGGCCTGTGAGGAATGGAGAGATCAATAAACAAGACTGTGTGAAAGAATGGAAAAAGGAGAAAAATATGGAACCCAAAGTAAAACCAGGCACGTTTTATGAGGTGAATTTTTTACAAATGTACAGTAAGTTTAATATCAAATAGTCTTTTATATATAAATAGCTGCATAAGTACCCAGTATAAACTATTCTGACATAAATGACAGAAGCAGAATGGAAAGCTGTACCTTCAGAAATATTTTTGGTTTGGCTGCTACAATGTGGCGGAGGGGGAGGAAAGACAAGAAAGTACATTTGAAATGGAAACAAAAGTAAATTCTGTGACCTCATTCATTCATCTGCAACCAATACTAAACTACACAGGATGCCTGAACCAAGGTAAGATTGTTTTTTTTCCAATTGTTCACACTTCTATAGAATGACTTTCTGTTTAGTAAGGCAACATTGTCTCTTTCATTTTTCTCTTACAAATTCTAAGTGATGTTTTAAAAATCTGCTGTGTGTAGTATTAGTGAATGACTACTTTATATTATAACATTTAACAGTTGTAGCTGTGTTTAGAATTTCTGTGGAATAGCCTGTCTATTTTGTATCTGCTTCATAAAGTAAAGTAACACAGTGGTCTTTCTTGTTAATACACTGCATTAACATTTTACATAATTTAACATTTGTCTGCTGTGTTTATATACTATTTAATTTTAATATTAATCCCAGTTCTACCTGCATCCTTAATTACAACCTAAAGTAATACTTTTCCACTGTTACTTAACTTCCTCTACCATATAAGGAATTATGTGACTCTCTGACATGTCATCACTACCAGTGAACCACTGCAGGCTCAAACCCCTTCCTTGACCAGGCTGCTATCGGTTGGAGTACTGAGATTGTGTAGAAATGGCCTCATAAGACCAATAATCCTTTTACTTCTTCTGATACTAATGCAAGAGATTTAAATATTTACTCAAACTGGAATAAATTTCTCCCATTTGCCCAGAGCTAATAAGCAGCATACCTCCACTATACTGACATATGCTGAGGTGGTCAAAAAACATTACCTAAGCCCTCTACGTACCTCAGCCACTTAGAAACATTGCTATGGATGTACCCATATTTACACCCTACACTACATCCACCTCTAAAGGGAGACACTAATGTTTCATGCCTTGATCCTTTATGACCTAAAAACTTGCAACTGCCTCTAGTGAAGTCTCAGCTACTGGTGACTCCATATCAGATACACAAAATCTGCACTCACTAGGCTGGATAAAGTATCAGTACAGTGTCTGTCTAGTGCCACAATTTGTGATGTCATCAATGACTTTGGAATGCTCCACTACCTAACCTAATTATGTCAACACAAATTGAGGCATCATTCTAGGACAGGGGTATCAAACCTTTTTAGTTTGGGGGTCACTTACCGTACCTGAAGAGGCTCACCAGGCCATATTACCACACTGAAATGTATTTGTTCCTTATACACTCCACAGCCAGTGGTGTACCTCAGTCATGTAACAAAATACAAGCACTGCTAGTTTCAGAATCACTTCTGTATTCTTGTCAGACAGGAAACAGGCTTACAACTTAAGACATTTACAAATAGTATTCTTGCTGCAGCAGCACAAATATAATGGTGCAAATGGATATATTAGTTTTAAAAATGTTATAACTGTGCAAATCCAGGTAAGATTTTTCCAAAAGGGTACAGCAAATGTCAAAAATCAGAATAAAACTGTTGAGATATGTGACATGCAAAACCACAGTTAATGGGATGTCTGACACTGCTTGTTTTTGCACAGGTAGTCTATGTCTGTACTAACTGTTGAAGTAGCAATGCAAAGTGTATCTGCCAGTGCAGCTCACAACAGTACATACTGCCAAAAAATCCAGTACAGTGATAATCTTTGTAGAAGATTATACTATTCCATAGCATTTGCTATGACACTTGGATATATTTATGCAGAAAATGGCCAAGGCTCAACTGTTTTTTTTTTTTTTGACTTGATGATGGCCTGAACAAAAAATCATGAGTAAAAAGGACACATGTCTATCTGGACATTCCCAGTAAACAAATGTAAAATAAATAAATAAATAAATAAATATATAAATATTCAGTAGGTCTTTATAAGTTTTGTCCTCATGTAAAAATATTTTCTGGAGGGAAAGCTGTTATAAAAACGTTTGGACCTGATTTTGTGTGGACATCCCCATGTTTTTGTTTTATGTGAGGCTAGAGTAGTTCAAAAGTAAAGTACACTAATTTTTGTGGGGTATTTTGGATATATTCTGTCTCTTTTAATTTTTACTGATAGATATTTTGGTTTTAAGAAGTGCTAGGTTGAGTATGAAAGAGTTTAGGAATGATAATGAGATGAGGTGGAATGAGGGATGGAGGGAGAGAGTAGGGCAATGTTGTTTGGTGAGGTATAAAAAAGGTAATAGAGGGTTGAGTGGTAAGTGCTAGAGAAAGTGTCACAGAGTAATGAGAGTAGGAAAGTTAAAAGTATAGTTGTGTGGGAGAATGTATAAATGAGCACTATGTTATAAATGCCAGAAATACATTAGTATGATATATATGAAAGTTATTACAATAAATATATCCTTATTGAGGGGTATGGTAAGAAGGTGGAGGTCTTAGATTGCATATAGTAATGTGAGGAGTATGTGGGGATAGAAATATGGAGAAGAATGTAATGCTGTTAGGGAGATTATCTTTGGTTTTGTGGCTAGATTTATTAGAAGGGTTAGTAATAATAATCCTGAGAGCTGGTAGCTTTTGAGTCATTTGTTGGAGTTATTCAGAGTATGAGGTCACATAGATAGTGGTAAAAGTTAGACCACATAATGTCATAATGGGAAATAGCAAGGGGGAAGGTAAGCATTGGCAGAATATGTAAGTTTGGAAGGGTATGGTATCCTATGGTAGAGAGAATAGGGATGATGTGTTTGGTTCAGAAGTATGACGGTACTCTGTAACTGTGGTAAACTGGGAAACGAATAAATGTAGAGTAAGGGGGTGGATGGGAAATGAGGGTAGGGTAGGGGAATGGAGTAAAAAAAACAAGACCAATTTAGGCTAATTGTTATGTGAGGATAATTCATGTGCAGCAAAATCCAAGAAGCCAAGTATAGTGCTTGAGGTGTAGGTAATGTAGCCTGATAATGTGTGTTTTTCATTGAGTGGACTCTTAGTTTACCTGCCTGTTTTAGACAGAACACCAGTAGTATTTCATTTGACCCACCCCCTTGCACCCTGCTCAAGAGAGATAGGGAAGGAAGGAATAATGACAGAGTGAAATGAACATGGTATAAAACACAATATAAAGAATGGGTGGAGCAGAAGAAAGGAAACACATAGGAATTACTTCAAAATCAAGCAAATGGGCCTCAGTATGAATAACATAAGCTACCCTTCCCCATCCCAAGATAGCAGCAAAACCAATCCAAAAATGTATTTTTAAGCCCAGTAATGCAGGACAGCAGCTCAGAAAAACAAAATACTTGTGCAGAGCTGGAAGCAGTTTAGCATAGCCTTCTTAGTGTCTGGGAAAAAGGAGAATAAACTTAAAGAAGAGAGACTAAGGTAGTATGCAATGACACTGAGGGGAGACATGAGGTGACAATAATGGGTATAGCAGGTCTAGGTACAAGTGAGTGAAAATATTAGAAATAAATAGTCGAGGAGTAAAACCAGTCCAAAGAACAAGAAGGAGTAAATCTCAGTGCCTGTTAGGAAGCAGAGAGTAAAAGCTTACCAGCAGGATGTCTGTGGAGGAGGGTTACATCCTGCAGGGTTATTGGTTACAAGCTAGGGTACCAAACATTTTGCAGACTATTCATTATGCAGTTTATAAGACTTGCAGAGGGACTATCTGCCCCACAATTACTTAAAGCACAAGGGCAAAATTGGTAGACAGTTTCAGTCCAGACAGAAGGTGAGTGGATGGAGTACACACAGACTGTCTTTCACATGAGCCTGCTGATGTGTGTATGTTTTAGGGATGCCCACAGTGAGCCATTGTTAAACAAGAGAAAGTCAATTCATTTAGTGAGGCATGTACAATATGCAAAAAAAACTGCCAACAGTAAATGTATTACCAAAGCAAGTGATTTCTTAATAAATATGGAATTCATTACTAAAATTGCAGTTATGGTGAAAGGGGCCACGTGACTTATTAGAAAGTCCACCATCCGAGCAGCACATACTCATAAGGCAGCAAATATTGCCATTTAGATGACAACAAAACACCCTTGCAAATTAAGAACATTTGTGTATATGAGAGAGAGAGACAGACAGACAGCTACAGATATAGATCTGGATATATGTACAGATACGGCTATATATAAATGGACCTATGCCATATGATCAATTTTAAAATAGTAGAATTTCATATGATCAGACTCATATGATTGACTATTTAAAAATTTGAATATATGCAAAAACTCAAGAGCAGCGTTTTAGCTGAGGGGCATGCCGCCTTACACCCTCCCATACCCCCTCCTTATTATATATACCATCTCTAAGATTACACTACAGTGGGGTAAAGGGCATGTTTTCCAATTCCCACCATACCACAACCTCAGGACATTTTGCTGTTTAAGTGGATTAGGATATATTTGCTTATTAAATATTCCATCATATGAGTTAAGACATTGAAATCGTCAATTTCAAAAATAGATCTTTTAACATATATCCTTATAATATATATATATATATATATATATATATATATATATATATATATATATATATATATATATATATATATATATATATATATATATATAGGAGCGCTACAAAATCCTAAAAGCCCAAAATCCTGAAAACTCAAAATCCTGAAAACACACAGGATACCAACACTTACTATATTCCAGCACAAGTACAGACAGAAACATATTACCCTTCAACTCTACACAGGGGGGCAAGCCCCCCCACTACTTAAATATAACAACTCTGAGAGTGCACTTCAGTACACTAAGTGTAATCTCGGAGTTGATATATTTAAGTAACAGGAGGTGTGGGGAGGTGCAGGGGACTTGCACCCCTGCTTATACTTGGAGAAGAGTAATATGGTTTGTGTTTTATTTGCTTCTGTATGTACTTGTGCTGGAATATAGTAAATGTTGGTATCCTGTGTGCTTTTAGGATTTTAAGTTTTCAGGATTTTGAGTTTTCAGGATTTTGGTCTCAGGATTTTGGGCTTCAGGATTTTGGGCTTTCAGGATTCTGTAGCACTCCCATATATATATATATATATATATATATATATATATATATATATATATATATATATATAGTGAGAGAGAGTCAGAGAGAAACACAGAGAGATAAGCATGTGTGTGATTTAGATGGTTCTATTTAAAACCACTGAATGAACCCAAACAAAAAATAAACAATGGTGCCCCCCACACCCCATGTTAATTATAAATACTACATCCAAGATTGTACAATATTGGGGAAATAATATATTCCTCAACCCTAACAATTGTCCATTCCTGCACCCCTCTCAACATCTGCTTAGTTGACCAAAATCTGATGATCAAACAAATGACCAAAACATTATATATATATATATATATATATATATATATATATATATATATATATATATCCTATACATACAGATCATTGAGAACTGATTGTACACTTTTATTTTTATCAGGTAATAGGTCTTGTCCATGGACTCTTTCTCACCTATGACCAGGCTTATGATGGAGCATATATCAGTCCAGTAGTGCTTTCCTCCTCCGAAACAATAGATAATTAAATAGACAAAGTGGAGAAAGAAGATATGGAACCAGAACTGAAAATAAACAGCTGTATCATTTAAAGTTTTTTTGGTAGCATAGGCCCTAGCCTAGCGACACAAAACTAAAACAAAGTGTGCTGTTTCACTAGGTGCCCCACACTCCTCAGCTCACCAACTAGCTCTCCCATACCTGTCAGCTCACCACTGCAGTTGCTTTAGGCTACTTAAGGAGTTAAGAGCCAGAGTAGTGATGCTCTGTCTCTCCACCTCATACTTACGTGGTTCATACACAAATAGACCAGTGAGAAGACAGGAAGTGCAGTTACACATTTTATTTATTTGTTTGTTTGTTTATTTATTTTCTTCTTTTTTACCAGATAAGTGTGCTAGTCTCCAAATAATTTCCTCCCAGAACTCAGGCTCATTGTGGAGGCTATATCAAATGTTGTAGCACCTCCGCAAACAAAACAGACAAGCAATCAGACAAAAAGTGATAATTTTTGAGTGCATCAAACTCCCTGAGACAGAACTCAAATAAACTGTCATACTGTTTGGAAGCTTTTTGGAAATACAAGCTATACTAATAATCCAGGAGCACATAAGTAAAGAACAGCACTCTTCAATTGGGACTCAAACCCAAATCCTCCAGAACATCATACTGGCATCTCTAACTATTAAGATATTGAAGCAGCTCATGAATGGTCAAAGTTTTGAATCTTCCCCTCTCCCTTTTACATACGATTCACACTCCTGATCTGCATCCTAACAGATGATAGTTCACGACACCCTTAGAGTTGATCTGTCCAAAGCACAGTAGAGCTGTTGTCCATTTGTATTTTGGCATGGTCACACACTTCTTTATATTGCTGGCTTGGCTGGTTGCTGTAGTATACTCTCAGGACAAGCCATCATTCAGCACTGACACAAATTCCATCTTTTTATGGTTTATGAAACCCATCACTTTTCAACACCATATTAGATATGGGCATTTAAAATTAGAATGGTTTATGAATAACCTGCATCAGCATTACTGCAAGTATCGTAATAACTGATCACTTCATTCACTTTTCCATCTAAAATACACAGAGACAGCAAAGCTGTTAAGGGTTTGTTGAATGAGTTGTATTAAATGTATTTCACTTACAGGATGGTGCATTCTTGCTGAGACCGAAACAAAGCACTAGACCTGTAAAACCTTTCTCAAACAGTAGAGGCATTTAAAAATGCATGTAATATTAGCATGTTTTAAAGAATTGCACTTGAATAATGTTCTGTTGTTCTGTGATATGGGACTCTCTGATGCATTTTGTAAGTAAATGTCAGAATGTATCACACTTGGCTGAATTAACTGAAATGAGGCACTAACCACACCACAAGACTCAGAATGCAGGAAGTCAGGAAACTAGTTAGGAAAGTAGTTATAGTTATCATGCAGGGATTATATGGGAAATATAGGAAACTAGTGAGTATGAGCATGGTCATCATTTAAAAGAAATCATCCATTTAATGTTAAGAAAAACATGCAAAGTTATATAATATCTATGGTAAGAAATACATCAGATAAATGGATAAAGAAGGAAGCATTTACTCAGGAAAGGGACACATTTGTAGAACACAGTTATTCTGAAAACCTGTTCCCAGACAGACTGCCTCTGACAAGCAGATCAATAAGCAGGGTAGAGTATATCCATTGCTAGCCAACAGCTAGAGTCTCTGGTAACATTAGTGGAAAGGAGATAAGAAGCTTAGTATGCATGAGTTATAAGCAGGAGTTACATACACATATATAATGGGAAAACATCAGATAATAGAGAACCATATAGGGAGTTCAGGTTCAAGGGCATAGCTACAATACTGATGGCTTGAATTGTCACCTGATAATAACCGTTGCCATGGTAGTAGGTGTACTGGGCTGTCTTAAGAGAATGGTCTTTGAGTGCATGTTTAAAGGCCTCAAGAATATCATCGGGTTTTACAATAGTGGGGAGAAAGTTCCAAAGAGTAGAACTTAGTTGGGCAATTGCTGAAAGAAGGTGTGAGATTCTGTAGCAGAGTTTTAGTTGCACCAACACTTTATTGTTGATTTTATCTGTGTGAGCGGTAAGGGCAAGTGATGGGTCAAGTATGAGTCCAAGGTATTTCTGTTCTAAGATATTAGAATAGCATTGCCTTGCTTTGACCTTCAGTAGAATGGGAGATTAGAAACAAGTTCCAAAGACCATTACATTGGTTTTCTTGGGGTTAAAAGTTTATTATCAAGCAACTATCTACAGAGGCCAGCAAAGTTATTTTGTAATTTAGCTAGCAGGTCACAATGTGTCTTGCTAGACTTAATGAGAAGAATATCATCAGGATACGGGATTGTGTTGAAACTTGGGGGTTCAAGTGGAGGATCATTGACAAAAAGAGTGAAAGTAGTAGTGGCCTAATACCGAGCCCTGTGGTACCCTGGGATATATTAACATCACACAGAGTAATAGCACAAAATGTTCCACATTCAGTGCATTTCATAAATAAATGGTGAAAACTCTTAAGCTCTTAGAACAAGATAAGAAAGATTAGCAGTGGAAGATAGCAACACCTACTCAAGTAATGATCACAGTACTTGTTTTATTAATCAAACAGGTGTTTTCATTCATAAAGATACTATCTTTTTGATAAAGTATATTGTTATAGTTACTGACTAGTTTATGCAGTAGTTTTGTGAATTGAAATTGTTTTGTATAGGAAACACCAAATCATCAATGTATGCATGAATCTGTGAGCATATATCTGAGGGATGTAGCCATGTATTCTTGGTATATATAAATGAATACATTTTTTTCTGAGCTGTTCTCAGACACAAAAGCATGGTTTGTAGAGGCCAAAATATGTCAATACCTATACACAATCTAATGTCTACAGCAAAACTCTGTACAGAGCTTGCTTGAAAATAAGCCAACTTTTTTGAAAAAAAATCGCAATTACTGTATTAGGCAACAGTTGAAAAAGATCCATTGTTTCTTCAGTGTTTATGGAGCAACATTTGGAGATACACAAGTTTACAAGATGAGATGGGTTGGGGGGGCAAAAGCATAATGCTTTGACTACGAAATGCAATTTTCTGGCTATACCCCAATATCATTAAGAAGGGTGTACTAAGAAATATTTTAAATAAGATTACCAAAGATGCTGATCATGTAGCAAGTTTTAAATGTCACGCTTTATTAAAAAAATGAGGATGGTGATAATTACAGCAACAAGAGATATGTTTGACCAGTACCAGGAGATTTGATTTGAATGGACATTACTTGTCTGTATTTTCCCTGAAGCTCAGACCTCCTTTGTGTGGTATAGTCTTCAATTTAAAGTAGATTAAGAATTACAGCAGTGCTTGGTTCTTCAATTTGGTTGCTGGCTGGCTTGCCTTTTCTATTGACTTGGCTTGTCTTCTCACCCTTGGGCTTGTGTGGGTTTTTTCTAGGATTCTGGCTACTTCCTACATCCATTTGTGTGCACATGAGTATGTATATATATATATATATATATGTGCTCATGTAGAGTGTGTGTGTGTGTGTGTGTGTGTGTGTGTGTGTGTGTGTGTGTGTGTGTGTGTGTGTGTGTGTGTGTGTGTGTGTGTGTCTGTGTGTGTGTGTGTGTGTGTGTGTGTGTGTGTGTGTGTGTGTGTCTGTGCGTGTGTGTGTCTGTGTGTGTGTGTGTGTGTGTGTGTGTGTGTGTGTGTGTGTGTGTGTGTGTGTGTGTGTGTGTGTGTGTGCACTTAAACACATGCATGCATGTGTGGAACATGTCTCAGTGTTCACGTGTTCTCTAATAGACTGGCACCCCCATCCAGTATCGTTTCCTGAGTTACAGTGGTCCCAGAAGATAGTGCAGACTGGTGGAAAGGAACGAATAGAAGGGCACTACACTTCCTCATCTATAACATGGAGGACTCATCTTTCCAAATTGCTGCAATTTGGTAAACAAAAACATTGTAATTCAGTGACCCAGGTAACTGAGCTCTGTCTCTAAACTTCAGAATTACCGCCTCTTTCTTCAAAAAAATATTGCAGCATTTAATCGCAACCCCAAAACATATTGCAGCATTTAATCATAAAGGCATATGCAACTTTTCTGGGTGAGCAAGTAAATCAGGAAAATAATTACAATAAGATTATTAAAATGTTATAGAGAGTAAAAAATGTATATATATATTTTTTTTAACAACAGAAATAAAACTATTTAGGAGAAATAATATACACTATGACTTTGTAATACCAACATCTGGTTGAGAATAAATGCATAAATAAATAGAAAAGTGTCAGTCCTAGCTAAAGCATAGCTATATATTCCAAAAATGATTAGCAGATAATCAGCTGCTTGAGAATGAACACTTATACTTTCTAAAATTCATATGTGTGAAAGCATACTGTATTACTACAAAATGTGTGTACGTTTTAACTGTGGGCTCTGCACTACATAAGTTATAAATAGAGATTAGACAGGTTTTCTGCACTTGCTTTTTCCCACATGCCTAATGACTTATGAATGACTGCTACCTCTGCTGCTCTTGATCTGTAAATGATTACAGAAGATGAGTAGCCACTTCGAATGTGTATGAATTTTCAAAAACGCTATACCTACATTGCTTTCTCATTTTTAAATAATAGAGCAATACACTTCATTTGCAAAATCAGTACAGTATAATAAATGAATTGACATTTATACAGTTTTATACATACAAATAATGGAAGGGTCTATATCATGGCATTGAAAAGGACGTTAATCAAACGGCTTTAATATCGAACATTTTGTTCATCGAAGTGTGTATTGAGAGATCGTAGTACAGTGAAAATTGGAAAATTTGCCCTTTCCTCACTGTAGTGCAATCTCAGAATTGATATTTATAATTAGCAGGGGGTGTGACCAACTTCGATGAATGGTATTTTCAATTTTTAAGCCATTCAATTAACGTCCTTTTTGATGCCATGATATAGACCCCTAATGGATACCAGATAAACTTTACCGTATAACAAATATGACTTTAGGATCGCACATATTGTGACATCTAAATTTTAAAGTAAATCATGAGCACTGCTGTGAGATACATGACTCAGAGGAAGTGATTCATTAAATCAAACATTTTTTTCCACACCTAGACTATTATACTCATGAGAAACAGCACACTATAGTGTTGTGCACAGTAATTAGGTTCTGTACTCTTTTTTTCCCATAGAATAATAAAGATATCCTAGCACAAGTTTCAAAGTGTGGTATGTAAAATGATATGGATTTTATGAAGGTGCTTTTTACTAGAAAATATGTAAAGCCTTATTTTTTGAATTTCAGAATATGTTAAATATATATTTTCTCCTGAAACGTGCAAAATATAACACAGTTTTTTAAACCACAGAACATCAGTTAAATATGAAGTTTAAGATATGTCCTAGGATTCAGAAAATTGCACCACAGTATAGCAGCCTTACCTCCAAAGGTTTCCACATTGTGGTAAGTCTGATCGATCAACTGACCAACAGTTTTACTTTGCATGTGGCCATAGCATGAGGTGTGGTCTCAGTGGTCAAGCCACATGCAAATGTACTAATGCAAAATTAGCCATATTCTCCTTCTTGGAAATGGCACCTGCATAAGATTAGTATGATGAAATGACTCTGAATCATCCTACTGAGTTTATTTCATTGTCAGGAGGAAAAAGTGAATGTCATCAGAAATACAGTGTTCACCCATTCACCTCTATTGAATGGTCAAGGCTACAGGTAGGTATAGTGGAGCTGTGTGTGCAAAAGTGTAGGTTTGTGTTTATGTGTATAAGCTGAGCTGTCATCTAAAGAAGATGAAGTACAGGGAAGCCATGTCTGCATATGTTTGTGTGTTGGACTGCGTGTGCATGGGTGTGTGAGAATGTGCAGAGAAAAGTTTATGATCATTTAGATGCAAGTGTGTGTGTGTGTGTGTGTGTGTGTGTGTGTGTGTGTGTGTGTGTGTGTGTGTGTGTGTGTGTGTCTGTATGTGTGGATATGAGTGGTCACCTGCAGAAGCTAAGTATAGAGAGTCTAAATCTACATGTATTTTATGTGTGCATGTGTAAATATCTGGAAGTGTGGGTGTGTGTGTATGTGTGCATGTTTTTGTGTGTGGTGTGTGGGTGTATGTGTGAGAGTGTAGGTGGCTGGGTGTGTATGTGTACGTGCATGTGTGGGAGGTGTATGTGTGCCTAGGGGGTATGTGTGGGGTGTGTGTGTTGAGAGGGTGTGCTTTTTGGGGGGGAGTTGCATGTGGAAGGTGTGCTTATGCATGTAAAAATGTCTGAATGTATGTGTATATGTGTGTGTGTGTGTGTGTGTGTGTGTGTGTGTGTGTGTGTGTGTGTGTGTGTGTGTGCGCGTGTGTGTACTTTGTGTGTAAAAATAAAGGCAATGTATGTGTGTGTGTCTGAAAGTGTGTCTGAATGTATGCAAGGGTGTCTGAATGTATGTGTGCTTGTGCATAAATAAGGGTGTTTGAATGTGTGTGTGTGTGTGTGTGTGTGTGTGTGTGTGTGTGTGTGTGTGTGTGTGTGTGTGTGTGTGTGCATATGTGTAAGGTTGTCTGATTGTGTGTGTGTATGCATGTATAAGGCTATCTGAATGTGTGTAAGAGTGTCTGATTTTGTGTGTGTGTGTGTGTGTGTGTGTGTGTGTGTGTGTGTGTGTGTGTGTGTGTGTGTGTGTGTGTGTGTGTGTGTGTGCATATGTGTAAGGTTGTCTGATTGTGTGTGTATGCATGTATAAGGCTATCTGAATGTGTGTAAGGGTGTCTGATTTTGTGTGTGTGTGTGTGTGTGTGTGTGTGTGTGTGTGTGTGTGTGTGTGTGTGTGTGTGTGTGTGTGTGTGTGCAAAGGCGTGTGTGTGTACTTTGTGTAAAAATAATGGCAATGTATGTGTGTGTGTCTGAAAGTGTGTCTGAATGTATGCAAGGGTGTCTGAATGTATGTGTGCTTGCGCATAAATAAGGGTGTTTGAATGTGTGTGTGTGTGTGTGTGTGTGTGTGTGTGTGTGTGTGTGTGTGTGTGTGTGTGTGTGTGTGTGTGTGTGTGTGTGTGTGTGTGCATATGTGTAAGGTTGTCTGATTGTGTGTGTGTATGCATGTATAAGGCTATCTGAATGTGTGTAAGAGTGTCTGATTTTGTGTGTGTGTGTGTGTGTGTGTGTGTGTGTGTGTGTGTGTGTGTGTGTGTGTGTGTGTGTGTGTGTGTGTGTCCATATGTGTAAGGTTGTCTGATTGTGTGTGTGTATGCATGTATAAGGCTATCTGAATGTGTGTAAGGGTGTCTGATTTTGTGTGTGTGTGTGTGTGTGTGTGTGTGTGTGTGTGTGTGTGTGTGTGTGTGTGTGTGTGTGTGTGTGTGTGTAAGGACATCTGAATGATGTAAGGGTGTCTGATTATGTGTGTGGGGTTGTCTTTGTGTGTGAATGGTGGGTGTACTTGTATATGTAAAGGTGTCTGAATGTGTGTATGTTTGTGTGTAAGTGTTTCTGAATGTGTGCAAGGTTGCCTGAATGTGTGTGTGTGCATGTATAAGGCTGTCTGAATGTGTGTGTGTGTGTGTGTGTGTGTGTGTGTGTGTGTGTGTGTGTGTGTGTGTGTGTGTGTGTGTGTGTGTGTGTGTGTGTGTGCGTGTGTGTGTGTGTGTGAGTGCCTGTATGTGTGTAAGGGTGTCTGATTTTGTGTGTGTGTAAGTGCGTGTTAGTAGGTGCCTATGGTACTATGATGCATGGATGCATGAGGCTGGTAGAGAGGACATTAGTGCAGTCAGCTCTGACAGGGCAGTATTCACTTCAGAACCATGGTAATTATACACTAATAAGGTATTTTTCTGGGTGGCTTTAACTTATCTTTGAATCAGAGAGTTTTGCAATAGTACTAATCGGCCAACCTGCATTAGCCAGTTTGAACTGGTTGCAAGAATTTCTCTGAATGCCATAGCTGGTGAGTTAGTTTCATAAAGATACTCTCCTAGGATAATGAGTTATTCCATTGTTAAACCTTTTTACAAAACATCAGAGCACTAGATAACTGCATATTGACAAGTGTTACTTTTGAGAATTAAAGTATATTCTGCAAATTAGCTGCATTTTTATGCAGAAACATATAGCTTAGCACAGACCTCAAAGAACATCATATAGACTGCCATGCAGCATAGAAAAATGCTTCTCTGTCAAAAAACAGATGTATGTATTTGGGATCAAATTCATGTCTTGCCCTGTTGTGATGACTCATTAAAAGCTATATGTTATGGAGATCTAATTCTGTGATTATCATTAAAGATGAAACCATCTTTAAATATACACAAATGAGTCTATGACCATTACACATACAGAGACCTTACTGAGGCTACAATGAAAGGCTCAGCAAATAGCACCTTAAGAAAAGAAGTTTCATGGAAAAGAGTTAAGTATCTGCACCAGATGAAGTTCTAGGAAACAGTAATAACAAAAGCTATATATCTTCATCTTTGAAATACTGCTCCTTTTAAAATAAGATAAATTATTTAATCTTCGAATGACACAAGCAAATTATTATGTGTTGGAGGAGAACTGGACACTGGTATCTGCTTTGGCAAGGATTGTTAATGAAACCTTAATATACTAAAACCACTCATCAATATATAACCTCTGACACACGGATATATATTATCAGGTAATTGTACTCTTTAACAACCTGATGCACTAATAATTTTTAAAAATCCTTCTCCCAAGTATGTGAACCTTGCACAAATAAAATGTTAAATCAGTTAAATGGGTTTATTCAATCAACGTGCTGGACAGTGGAACTTTTGTAAATATTATATCACACTTTGTGTTACCTAGGAGGGCCATAACCAGGGTGTCAGCCATATATGTTATAGTAAAACAGGGTCTCAATTTCCAGCCAGCTGTACCAACCCCGATAAGTTCAGCTGCCCTAAAATTCTAAGTGCCTTCAATTTTGCATGAGTAGATGGTAACTGTCCTACTTTGGGTATCTAAATTATTGCTAACTCTAACACGGGAAAGAGTAGTTGGTCAACTAACTAGATGATATCAAAGATCAGACAAAGTGCTACTCTTCTTAATATGAAGCCTGGTACTTATGGGGAGATGGGCAGAAAGATATATACACAATGCCCAGCCATGGAGTAGTCTTAAATAGGAAATATGCGTGCCAGATTTCAAATGTGCCATCAGCATCCTTTACCTCTGTGCTACAAGCCTGTCCACCTGCTGATCCAGATTTAAAACCTAGATTCCATGGCAGGAGTTAGAATTCCAAGATGGGAATGAGGTTCCATGAAGAGCCAGGTTTACTTGAAGAAAGTATGAAGTACAAGTCTCCCTCTAGCACACAATCCAATAGACTTATTATTAAGTTTTTATTTATTTCTTCACAACTGCACAGCCTAACTCAAGGATCCAAGAACAACCTGTACTTAAACATTGAAACCAGTTTACCAAACATATACAGACTTACACAAATACTTATATTTCAAGGAACTGTAAAATTCTTTCTTTACCCTCAGGGGCATATCACCTGATAAAAGTAGGAGGTAAACATGTAGCCACACTTGCTGGCTCATGATGCTACTTAGATTCCTTTAATGAAAGAAACAGAAAAGAGATCCCATGCATTAAAAACGCGGGACTGAATAAGAAGGAACAATCCTAACAAGAAAATTCCTTTAATCATACAGTTGCAACCACTGTAAATGCAGAGCTTTTTTATGGTTGCAATACTAAATAAAAAAGATCAAGCCCCTATAGTAAAGGGTCAAAATTAGGTGCAAACTAGTCATGTTAATGGGTAACTATGATTTGTGACATCATGTTTATGCCACAATTGGTCCTCAGAATCAATCTCCTAGTATTAACCTATGAAACAATAAGTCATCAGTGCACCTGCTCCTTTTTTTTGGGGGGGGGGCATTACCCAAACCATGGAACTGTAGTTAACAATTGAACAAGTGTTTTGAAAGGTCAGATCAACAAGCAAGTACCTCATCTTCTTGCCTTGAACCTAATAATCCCTAAAAAAGCATTGCATTCCTTGCATAATTCCAGATTGAAGCAGGCAGAAGACAAAAATAAATGAATAAATAAATATCACAGAATCAATAGCAGTCACAGAAAGACCATATATCAATGTAATTTATAAATATCACTTCTGAACAACTTTCAAAGAACTTCACATTTTGCTAAATACATAATACTTGTATAAACTATAAAAGATCAAGAGTTATTAAACATTGTAGCTATAACTGAAAAATATCTAAATTGTATTTGTCCCATCCCTCTCTGTATTCTAAGATCTCACACTCAACATCATAGCAAATAACAGCCAACAGCATGGATTTGACTTCAAGGCTAGTAACTTCATCTGGTACAGGACATTCAGGCCATTAGCATGCCAACTGTGAGACTTCTATTCTGGCAATCCAATACATGATATTCCAGAACTGAGAAGTATGTCAGCCTTCAATGATGTGATGCAACTCCCTCACAGACTTCTGCAGGACAGGAAATGCACTTTACTTTGTTTGTTTTATTGTCTCCCTCCTGCTGCATCCAATCATTTAGTTAAGTATAAATCAAAAAGAAACATTAACTTGTGACAGCAGCAAACAGGAGTTTTGGTGATGCCCTTCACTGTGGTTGAGGTGTTTTAGAGTTACCAATTCACTGCCATAGACACGAGCACTACCTACACCAGTCTGCAGTTTAAATTGTCTGTCTATTATCTGTTTGGTGTACACTTTGACAGACAGGGATAACACTTTAGTGTTTAAGAAGTTTGCGTAGTGCTTTAGTACATACTTGCCAGGGCCTGTGGCTGCTCTAATTTTACTTTAAGTTTTCAGGATTTTCAGTATAGCTGACTAATGCATCTAAGGGTATGTCAAATCTTCAGCTGAACAGTGATGGCTGGGTGCCCCCAGTTGTGGCTCCTCTGCTTATGCTCCCTCATACCTGCTGCTTTCCAGGATAAGCTCTGGCTCCTTGTGATCAAGAAATGGATGAAACAGGTATTAAACACAGGTAGATAGGTGGACAGAATTTCTTATAAACAGGACTATAAACTTAGACTGCTCAAATCATTTTAACTGTCATATTACAAAAACAATGCATCCACTTCATGCTTGAATGAAACAATAGATGTTGGCTTTTTCAGTTTACAGTAGACTTGTATTCTCTGTCTCTCTCTCTCTAGCCATCATCCTGTCTCTAATTCTCTGCATATTTATTTAATTCACTAACCTTTCAGCCTACTCCTCCTCCTATTTGGCTTCCTGCACTTCCATACTACAATTGAGGAATTCATCCTTGCATATTCTTTCTACAGGTATTTGATAATGGTTAAATCAGAAATCAACATGGATACATTTTAATGCACATTACCTTTACTAGTACTTTAGATTTTATAGGTTACAAAACTAAATTTCCTAAATGGATATTCAGGCTATTTACCACTCATATTTCATTTTTGTTCACAAATTTTTGTATATTATTGTTATATAAAGTTCAGGCAATGCAGGAAATTCTAAACATGCACTAGTCATCTGAAGGATAAGCAACAATATTCTGATTTAAAAATCACTCATAAAATGGTTGTTGTGGCTGTGCATTCACAGACCTGAAATATGAATACCCACATACACTGTGATGTGTGCACCCATGTGTTGCAGACACAGCACATGCACACACACATATATATGTACAGACAGACAGATACACACACACACACATTCTCACACACACACATATATATATATATATATATTTATATATATATATATATATATATATATATGTGTGTGTGTGTGTGTGTGTGTGTGTGTGTGTGTGTGTGTGTGTGTGTGTGTGTATATATATATATATAGAGAGAGAGAGAGAGAGAGAGAGATTCACACACACACACGCACCACACATACACATACACACACAGACACACACACACACACACACACACACACACACACACACACACACACACACACACACACTGTCTGCAATTAATTCAATGAGTTGAGCAATAAAAGAATTAAGAGTCTGCTGAGGCATAATTTTGAACTCACTTCCTCTTTGAAGTGCAAAATATAGCACAAATAAAAAGAAGAATGAGCATTTACCATCATGGAAGATTTGTTTTTGATGTTGTGGTTTCTCACAGGAAACAATGAAGTTCAATTTCATGCTGATTTTTTTATTAAAGTGATTAAATCTAAACAATGTACAATAAAAAGAAAACATACAAGTAACAGACATCCTTTTATAATGTGGTATAACAATAAAAATCTAGCTTTGAAACAATGAAGACATTGTATTTATTGTTATATTATTTTACATTTCTTTACTGGGGATGTCTGACTGGGCAGCATAACCCATTTTCAGCAAAGGCCCAGGGAGAAAAGCTCCAACAGTTTTATGTACAGCAATCAATACAGCAAGACAAACGTACCTAAGTTTCAGAATTGTGACTGAAATAACATTAAGATAACAATTAGAGAAGGTATAGCAACTACAAGACAGTGACTACATAATATTATATTATGCACAAACATGAATTTATGCCTATGCATTATATGTTGACCATTCAATGAAACACAAGGTTTTTTTTTTTTAGAAATTGTCAATTGTTTTAGAGTCTATAAGCCATTGTATTGGCTGATGTTATTCCCTTTGGATACATACAAGTCAACTGTGGAAATGATTGCTGAAATACAAGAGGAGTGGATAGAGAACAAAAGAGTTGACCGGGGGATGCATATGAAGAGAGTCATGACTGGTAAGGTGTTACTTTAGGTTTGGCATCAAGATACGGAATTTATCGATTTGACTAAGTGTGTGTGGGGGGTGAGGGGTTTGTATTCCAAATTTTGGGCACATGGTTTTAGTATAGAACATCTGTTGCAGTTTTTCAAGACTGCAATATTAAAGTAGCAGTTTGTCTTTGGATCAGAATATTTTGTTTGTACAATTGGGTAGGAGTATGCTTTTCAGTGTGAGACATTTTTCAGGATTATACAATATGTTATATATTATTATAACCTGAGAATAGTGAAGCCGATGTGTAAGTTGCAGCCACTTTAGGGTTTTGAGTGCTTTATAGTGGTAGGCAATACTGGGGAGGTTTGCAGCAAAGTTTGCTGTTTTATTATAACATTGTCCAAGTTTTAATTTTTGCATGCATTGCAGTCATGTGAAGATAGGGCTAGCATATATTAATTATTACAGTAAGTTTAGCCTAGTATATCCCTTGTCCTAGCTATAAGACAAGATATGCTTCTTTATACAGCATACCAAGTTTTTGGTATGTTTTTAAGCAGTTGTTTAGATGTGAGTGTAAAATAATGACAGCCATGCTTTTGCTGTTTTAGGTCTATTTTTGTGTTGACAGTGGAAGTGATAGAAGAGAGGTTTGTGGTGAGCATGAAGTTTTTTTGTTGGTAGTGCTGAGGTAATAGGATCATTTTTGGGGGGTAGTAAATGTTGTGAGCTGTTCAGCCAGGATTTATTGGATGAGAAGAATTGTCGTGTTACTGGTTTTCAATCGTTTATGTTGGGAGCAGAACAGGTAAGTGTTGAGTCATCTGCAAATTGTATAAAAGTGTCACATTTGGTGTAAGTGTATAGATTATTTATAAAAAAAAATAGACCAGTTGTGTACCCAATATGGATCCCTGTGGAACGCCTGCATCAGCTCATAGAAATGAAGAATAATTATGTTGCCATTTAACTGCTGAGTATGTGCATTCTAAGTAACCATAGAGCCAGGAGATACTATTTGATGTGAGGTCAAGAGAAGAAAGTTTTGCAGGAGCTTATTGTGACTAACAGTATTGAATGCTTTTCACAGGTCAAGAAATAGGGAGGAGACTAGATTGCCTTCATTTCTGCACTTGTTGATATTGTCAGTGAAGCATATTAGAGCTGCGATTGTGACGTTAGCTGCATTGGTGGGACAGGATACATTCAGGTGGTTGTTTGAATACGCACTTTACTAATATTTTAGATATGGGGAAAGTAATAAGGAGATGGATCTGCAATTTAAATATTCTGTGAATGGTCTGCCTTTATTTAGGTTACACTGGTAGTATTTTTGCCCAGTTTTATTTTGCTTTTGTCAGTATTCTTAATGTATCTGAATTTTTGGAAGCATTCTTGTGTTTTAACTATGTGACACATTTTCCAGGCTTTACCTGCATTTTTCATTAGTTCTTTGTTTCTTTGGGGTAGCCAAGATACTGGGTTATGTTTGATTCTTTTTATTCCAGGGGAGTGAGTTAATTTCGTATTCTGAGAAAGGTTTGGTTAAATTCTTCATTTATCTAGTGGCAATGTTTTCAAGGAATTCCAAGTATATAGTTTTTTTTTTTGTTTGTTTGTTTGTTTAACACCTTTATTGAATTATCACTTAAGATATAGGCATGCATATAGCCATATAAAAGAAGACAAACCATATTAAAGTGTTCCCAGTTACAAACATTATACATCGCATATATTCTTTTGTATAATTCTCTTCAATCCAACATTACATAAATTGCTCAATTCCTGCCTTCCCTTAAACGTCACTCCTCCTCCAAAACATTATTCTGCATGTCTTGTTCTTTCAGTTTCAATATGTTTTTCCATGTAATTTGCTCCTACCTTTTCTAAAGATCCCACTTCCAATTATTTTATCTCTGTTACAATATTTAGTACTTCAAATATAGTTGGTTTAGACTTTGATTTCCATTTTCTACTAATTACTTTTTTGGCAGCCACTAGAATTAAATTTAACAAGGTCCTACAATGTCTAAGCAATTCAGATCCCATATCCCAACTCAAAAAAATCCAGTTCTATATTTTTAGTGCTGAGTTAACTATTTCTGGCTTAAAAATGGATAAGTTGCATACAAGACTGAACAACTGTTCAAAGGTACAACTGAACACACTAAATTGCTATGAGTGGAAATAGACAATAAACTAAAATTTGACATTCACATATCCTTGTCCATAAAAAAAGTCCACAAAAAACTAGGAGCACTATACAGAAATAAGCAACTTCTTACCAAAGCAGCAAAGATTTCAGTAGCAAATTCCCACCTTATCTCCACCCTACTTTATGCCTGTCCAATATATACCAACCTAAGGCAATGCGATCTAAACAAGCTAGAGACCTGCTACAACAAAATCGCCAAATTCGCCACAGGGGCATCCTACCGTAGTCACCACTGTCTCTCACTTGCTGAACTGGGCTGGCTCGAACTTCCTCTCCTCCTTCAATGGTATCAACTCTCACTCACCCACAAAATAGTAAATCATCCACTAAATGTCCCATCCCTCCAGAATCTACTCCAACCCTATCACACCACCAGACCACTAAGATCCAACAACAAAAATCACTTGCAGATCACTAAAGCCAATAACTCTGCTGGTGAAGCACTATTCTCTTGCACCATAGCCAAATTATGGAACTCCCTCCCACCCACAATTACCTCCATACCATCATGCACCCACTTCAAAACTTTACTAAAAGTGCACCTAAAAACATGCTGGCTATGCCCTTGCAACTCCCACTGTAATATCACCCTCCCAATCCAACCACTACATTTCTTTCCATTCCACTAACTACTTTGATTATAGCAAGCTCAGATGCTCATAAGCCAGTATTTATTATACAGCAGGAACTTCTTCTTGTAACATTTGTTAATGTCTGTTATGTACATCACAGATAAAGATTCTAGTTGTCTACTGATGTACTATGTTCTTCATCTGTAAATATGTTGTAAGTAATTGCTATGTAAATTGTTAATCACTATGTAATCCAATGTAACTACTGTCTGTTTATTTTAACTGTGGAGCTTTTCTCCCTGGGCCTCCGCTGAAAATGGACCTACATCCAGTCGGACACTCCCGGTCAACAAATATAAATAAATAAATAAGACTGAATTGGATAAGTAAATGTAGTATCTGGTAACGCAGCTAGGAAGATAATCACTTGGGCATCTAGATGGATGCCAGTACAGGAGATATTAGTTAGGTGACAGGTTAGCATTCTATCCAATGTAGTATCCCTGTCTGAGGTTCTGTTTTACTTAGTTCGGTTATAGAGCAGTTGGGTAAAGTTACAAGGTTAATGCTGAAGGTTAGTGGATTAAACTCAGCTTGTGACCAGTTGATTTTGAAGTCACATAAGATAAGTCTTTCTTGTTGGATGTAGGTAGTTATCCAGGGCAGTATATCCTCTGCAGTCGAGACATTGTTTCCTGCTGATATATATGTGGCATGATGTAGGTAGTTATCCAGGGCAGTATATCCTCTGCAGTCAAGACATTGTTTCCTGCTGATATATATGTGGCATGATGTAGGTAGTTATCCAGGGCAGTATATCCTCTGCAGTTGAGACATTGTTTCCTGCTGATATATATGTGGCATGATGTAGGTAGTTATCCAGGGCAGTATATCCTCTGCAGTAGAGACATGGTTTCCTGCTGATATATATGCGCAATGATGTAGGTAGTTATCCAGGGCAGTATATCCTCTGCAGTAGAGAAATGGTTTCTTGCTGATATATATGTGGCATGATGCAGGTAGTTATCCAGAGCAGTATATCCTCTGCAGTCGAGACATTGTTTCCTGCTGATATATATGTGGCATGATGTAGGTAGTTATCCAGGGCAGTATATCCTCTGCAGTTGAGACATTGTTTCCTGCTGATATATATGTGGCATGATGTAGGTAGTTATCCAGGGCAGTATAACCTCTGCAGTCAAGATATTGTTTCCTGCTGATATATATGTGGCATGATGCATAAGTTTTTTTTTGTGTTACATCGAAGACAGGAGATGAGCAGTTCTGCATTACTGAACTGGGGTACTGGATTGTGGATTGGGGATATTCAGTTATAGTTTGGCTATATGATGGCTGTACCTCCAGCTTGTTTGCCCCTGTGGTCATCTCTAAGTATACTATATCCAGGTGGCAGTACTTCTGTGTTTAGCCAGGTCTCTGTTGTTTGTTCATTGCTATTAAAACAAAATAAACAGTTTTTCAGAATATCAGAGTTATGGTGTAGTATAAAAGCATACAGGTCAGCTATTTTGTTGCAAACACTCCTAAGGTTTATGTTAATTAGTTTTAGTCCTGTGGATATGTGGTTAAGGGTTCTGGATTGTAAGACATTATTATTTGGTGGCTTAAGCATCGGACTGTCTAGATAAGGGGGATAGGGTTAGGGAGGACATCTCCTCAGAGGTGGATTTTTAGGAAGATGTGAGAGGATAATGATAGTGTCATAATTTTGGACTTTGATCTGATGGCTGGTCTATATATGCATGGCTTAGGTTTATAAATTTGTGTTTGAGGAATTGGTAATTGGTTGTGCTGATAAGTTTGTATGCTATGTGAAAGCATGTGGGAGAGTTGTGACTCATATTTTTGGTCTAGTGTGCAGTTTGCGTGTAGAGTACAGTTTTAGGAGGTTGTGTGGAGCAGTATATTCAGAGTGGTTAGAAGGACTAAGGCTGTACTTTAAAGGTAATGAGAAAATGTTGAGTAGAGGGAGGTAGCCAGTTTAGTGTTTGTGATGGGAGTATAGTAATGAAAAGGGATAAACTGCTATTAGGAATGGGATGTTAGTGTTGGTTGTAGTATAGAATGTGAGTATAACAAATTCTCACTTGATAGTGGGTGTAACAGGAAGTGGTGGTGGTCGAAGGGGGAAGTAGAAGTATCTGGATAAGGATAAAGTGAATGATATGGGGATGGCTGGGAAAGGCGTTAGGAGGGGAATGAAGTAAAGGCACTTGTAATGGGTACACTCCCTCAGAATACCTACAAACACAATCAGCAAGTCTTTTTGCCATAAGGTAGGCCAATGCTACAGATTTAATGTACTTTACAAGCTATACCTACTAATCTTTGCCCATTTTCAAACAGCAGAAGGGCAAGGACTGTCAGTTGCCTTCAGCAGTTGTAGTCTCCCCTAAAATAGTTAGCAGTTAGTGGGGTTGTGGGGTCTGTATCAGTTAAAGTAATGTTATATAGTATGTCAGTTTTGGTGCGCCTACTTGCATGTTCCTCTGGCGAGAAGTACCATGATGTGGTGGTATACACTACATTGATAAGTGGTATGCTTATAGTAAATCAATTGCTTTAATATAACAAAACATTGTGTCCAGATAGTGTTCACCTATAACTTACTTAAGCTATGAATAGCAGATAGCTAGAGGTCCAAATTATCTGTCTTGGGATGTTCATCGTGTTTCACTGCTGCAGACATTACACTTGGGTTATCCTGCCATCAGGCGGTCCCGCAGTCAGCCAGAGTTCCAAAGTCTTGGTCCGAAGTCAGTTGCTGTCGCTTCTTCCCTGACGTCAGTGCGCCAGGGGTATATAAGATGCAACCGATGCCATTTTCTTCAGCCTTTCTTGGCAAGCGGTGCCTGAAGCAAAAGCAGTTCGCAAGTGCCGGTCGGCCGACTCCTGAGATTTTCAATTCGAATTTCAGAACCAAAGTCTTCAATAAAGCTAAGTACCCCGTTGGGGAAACTTTTTCTTGCCTCAGACCGATGTCAGTAAAAGTTAATCATATTTCTTGTGGGAAGCAAATACCTCATAAGGATTTTCATTCTTACTGTATTCCATGCCTAGGCCCAGATCATGACGTCACTAGTTGTCAGCTTTGTGCTAGATTCAACAAGCGCACTATTAAACGTTGGTTTGACTTTGCTCGCCATTACTTTGGCCGAAGGTTCAATTATACCATGCCATTGGAACAACCAATGACTGGAATACACAAAAAAAACAAAGACAAGGATAATTTCAGGCATCCAAGGCCCAAACCTGACGACGAAGCCTCTTCTAGGCCAGTCGCTGGTTCGCCAATTCTCAGTGAGGTGCTTACGCAGCCCCTGACACCCGCTACCTTAGAGCCACAGGCGGCCTCCGACTCCCACATGGAGATGTCTAGGCCTCTGGAAACTCAAGGTATTGGGCCTATGGAAACTAACCCCTCAGATGGGTCTGGAGCCGCTGCGCAGGCATCGGCTTCTGAGGGTGTTTTCAGACCTTCGCAGCTTACCATCAAAACTACAGCCAAGTCTAAATCTCCATTAAAGACAAAGAAGCAAGTACAGTATTCACCTGGACAGGCCTCCATGCCTAAAAAACAGATGCTCAAAATGGCCGAAGACTTAATTACTCTGATCAGGGGTTCCCATCCCCCTCTTGATAAAAGGCCTAGGCAGAATACAGACTATGATTCCTCTGACCAGGTTTCCATTTCTTCTGATTCCTCTTCAGACCAGGGATACTCCTTACCTCCCATGAGGATTCCGATGCTGAAGAATCAATTTCTTCAGCCTCTCCTCCTGAGGATTACTCTTTTGGGGAAACTTTACATACCATGAGGGAGCATTTCCATTGGGAGGGTCAGGATTACTCAGAATCCAAGAAAAGGCTCAGAGACTTTCTTTTATTGCCTCAGCACAAGCCCCTTGCTATTCCGCCAGTGTTAGATATTGTGGATGATGTGTTCTCTGAATCCAGTTTAAATCCTGATTCTTTGCCCCCTGCTCCAGTCAAGCCAGACAGGTACTACAGAGTCCCTGACTCTCACAAATGTCTTTATAAAAACCCTGTTGCTGACCCAGAAAATATTTCCCAGGGTCCCAAAGGGGTAAAGGCTTCCACGGCTAAAAATCCAGTTCCTTCTGACAGGGATTCTAGAGCATTAGACAGATGGGGGAAGAAAGTTTACACTTCTGCAACTTTAGCAGTGAGGGCTTTAAATTGCCAGTTTCACATGCTTAAATACCAACAATATTTAATGTCTCTGTTAAAACAGAAAATGCTTACAAGTTCAGAACATCCTGACAATAAGGAAATGCAAGATTTACTGCATGCAGCTGAACAAGTGGGAAAACATACTCTGCAATGTGGTTTTGATTCATCAGAGGCTTCTTGTAGAGAAGCAGTTACAGGATCTGTGATTCGAAGGCATGCTTGGTTAAAAGAACAAGGTTTACCTGATCATGTTAAGGCAAAATTATTGGATGCTCCTTTACAGCAGGATATTTTATTTTGTGTTAAAGAAAATGGAGGATAAGGCAAAATCTATGCAAACAGTGAAGGATTTCTTACAGGTACAGCCACCTTGATTTAGCAGAAATTGGCCTTTAAAAAATTGGTCCTTTCTGGTGTCAGACAGACCACAAAGAGGCAGATACAGACACCCAAGAGGCAGATCTCAGCTCCAAGGCTCTTACAGACCATGACAGTGGAGTGCTTTAACCCCAAAAGGAGGGGAAGGCAAGTCACAACCTTATAGCAAACAGTCCCAATGGCTTCCCTCTTCACATGCCAAGCACTTACCTTTTGGCATCTCCCTTAGGGGGAAAACTAGCATTTTTTTCACAAAATTGGCATATAATCACACAAGACAAATAGGTACTGAATATTGTGCCTCAAGGTTACAGGTTCCACTTTCACACTTTACCAAGCCTAAAAGAAATGCCAGACCTGCCACAAAATCAATGGGCAGAGGCACAAAAACAAATTACAGCCCTCATGGACATGAGAGCTATTCAAAAAGTGCCACAACAGGAACAAGGAAAATGATTTTACTCAAGACTTTTCCTGGTCCCCAGAAAGGACAAAGCCTGGAGACCCATACTGGATCTTTCTACTCTAAATACTTACCTGGATGTTCCGAAATTCAAAATGTTGACACTACAGCAGCTTCTTCCCATGCTGGGCAAGAAGGCTTGGCTTGTTACTTTGGACCTCAAAGAGGCATACCTGCATGTCCCTATCAGATAAAATTGCAGAAGATACCTCAGATTCATAGCTGGTTCAATGCATTACCAATTCTCTGCACTGCCCTTTGGCTTATCTACTACGCCCAGGGTCGTCACAAAATGCCTGGCACCAGTAATTGCATTTTGCAGACAAAAAGGAATTCAAATATATCCATACTTGGACGACTGCCTTATTCAAGCAGAGAGCAAGGACATTCTTCTAAAGCATCTGGCATTTGTAAAAAGATTGCTAATTTGCCTAGGGTACACAGTAAATGAAAAGAAGTCAAAACTAGTGCCCTCACAAGAGATAATATTCCTGGGTGCCAGCTTAAATACAATGGCCCAGATGGCTTATCTCATGCCAGACAAGCAAGGACAACTGACTCAGTACTTTCAATTCATGGCAACAAAAACCCAACTCCCTGCAAGAAAAAGTCTGCAGGCCTTGGGGTTCATGGCATCCTGCATACTACTAATACCATATGCCAGACTGTATATGAGGAAATTACAATGGTACCTAAAAAGTGTTTGGACTCAACACTGTCACAGTTTGGAAGCAGTAATTCCACTTACTCCCTGCCTACAACAGGAGTTTCGATGGTGGGCACAGGCATGTCACCACAACAAGGGACAGCCTTTCACTCTACCCACAGCCAGGCAGACACTAACAACAGATGCTTCGGATTACGCCTGGGGAGCACACATGGCAGGAAAATGTATTCAGGGCAAGTGGGCCGCAAACCAAATGCATCTTCACATCAATCAAAAAGAGATGCTAACTGTACAAAATGCCCTAACAGCTTTCAAGGACCTTCTGCATCCAGGACAACAATTACTAAAAACAGACAACACCACAGTTATGTGGTACATAAACAAGCAAGGGGGCACTCATTCTTATCCCCTCTGCAGACAAGCCATGACCTTGTGGAACACAGCTCTAACCTATCAAGTTCATCTGCAAGCACAATTCCTGCCAGGAAAGAAAAATACACTGGCAGACAACTTAAGCAGAAACATCATGGATCCTCACGAGTGGAAATTAAATCCACAAATATTCAGCATGATAACACAAAAATGGGGGAGCCCAGACATAGATGTTTTTGCCTCCCCAATGAATTGCCAACTACAAAAATTCTGCACAAGGACTTACCACACACAAGCATGGAAAGTGGATGCTCTCTCGTTCAGCTAGAAAAGCCTAAAAGTTTATGCCTTCCCACCACTGCCTCTCCTTTCAAAGGTACTCCTAAAAGCCAGACAAGAAAAGCCAAAAATGATCCTGATTGCCCCAGACTGGCCACGCCAGCACTGGTACCCAATCTTAAAGAACTTAGCTCAAGGTCCACCATGGATTTCACCTCAAATTCCGCATCTTCTGACTCAACAAAACAATCAGATCCTGCACAACCAGCTCAAAACATTAAACCTGGTTGCATGGCAGATTCGTTAGTCAAGCAGACAACACCTCTCTCTAAAGCTGTTATGGATGTCATTTTGGAGGCCAGGAGGCCTAGCACCAGGAAATCTTACTCAGAAAAGTGGAAGAGATTCTGTGCCTGGAACCAGGCTCAAAGCTTTGATCCTCTTGCCCCAAATATTCCTCAGATATTACAATACTTAACTGAGATGCTGGACAAAGGCCTATCCTTTTCATCCATTAAGATCCACGCTTCTGCCATCTCGGCTCATTACAACTCAGATCCTCCTATTTTCTCTCATTCATTACTAAAACAGTACCTCAGAGGGGCTAAAAACATAAGACCGCCCCGGCGAGCACCAACACCAACTTGGGACTTCAATTTTGTCTTGGAAAAACTAACTTTACCTCCTTTTGAGCCAGCCAATTCAGCAGAATTAAAATATGTGTCATGGAAAACTGCTCTGCTTCTGTCAATAACCTCAGCACGAAGAGTCTCAGAGTTGCAGGCACTAATGGCAGTGGAGCTTTTCATCATTTTTCACCAAGACAGGGTTTCTTTAAGAACAAACCCTTCATTTATGCCAAAGGTGGTATCCACTGTGGCTCTTAACCAAACTATTCACTTGCCAACTTTTTATCCAAATCCCCAGAATAAAGGGGAGAGACTTCTGCATTCATTGGACATACACAGACAGTTACATTTCTACTTGGACAAAACAAAAGCTTTCAGGAAAACTGAGCAATTGTTTGTAGCATATGCTGCAGGATGACAGGGAAAGGCTATTTCCAAGCAGACCATTTCAAAGTGGATAGGACACTGTATCCGTTTCTCCCATACACAGCATGGGAAAACTGCACCTAGCAACATTAGGCCACATTCCACCAGGGCAACAGCTACTTCCACTGCCTACCTTAGAGGAGTACCTACTAACGATATCTTGGAAGATGCAACTTGGAGTTCAATGCACACCTTTACCAAACATTATCACTGGTCTCTTTTTTCTAAATCCAGAGCTGGCTTTGCCACTGCAGTGCTGCAGGGCCTCATTGCCACCCCAAATCATCTATAGAACCAGCCACCCTACCTCAGCTTTGGGATTCAACCCAAGTGTAATGACTGCAGCAGTGAAACACGATGAACATAATACAGTTTTGTACCTACCATAAATGTAGATGTTCAAGTGTATTCACTGCTGCAGTCCAGGTTACCCTCTCCATCCCCTCTTTCTTAGCTGGGACTTATCTATACCTTTCTACCCTATACTACCTATGTGGTGTATTTGCTGGCAACTGAAGGTTTTGGTTTTACTTTTAATGTATGTTTTATTAGCAATATGTATTGCCTACCTATTTGGGGGCATCTGACATCTGGGGCAAGAAAAACAGAAGAAAATGGCATCGGCTGCATCTTATATAACCCTGGCGCAC
Organism: Protopterus annectens; assembly: GCF_019279795.1. NCBI lineage: Eukaryota > Metazoa > Chordata > Ceratodontiformes > Protopteridae > Protopterus > Protopterus annectens. The sequence continues at coordinate 967,084,392 of NC_056741.1, forward strand.
TGACATTAGGGAAGAAGCGATAGCAACCGACGCCGGACCAAGACTTTGGAACTTTGGCCGACTGCGGGACCACCTGATGGCAGGATAACCCAAGTGTAATGACTGCAGCGGTGAATACACTCGGACATCTACATTTATGGTAGGTACAAAGCTGTACTTTTACTGTTTTGTAGAAGAGCATTCGTTAGGTAAATACTGAGTGACCATTTTTGTGGGGCAGCCAGGACCTGTACTTAAGTTATGAAGCACAGCTAGTTAGAAGTCCAAATTATCTGTCTTGGGTTTTACTGTTTTGTAGAAGAGCATTCGTTAGGTAAATACTGAATGACTATTTTTGTGGGGCAGCCAGGACCTGTACTTAAGCTATGAAGCACAGCTAGTTAGAGGTCCAAATTCTCTGACTTGGGTTTTACTGCAATACAGAAGTGGGATCCTTAGGTGAACATTGAGTGGCTATTTTTGAGGAGCAGCTGGGACCTGTGTTTAAGCTATGCAGGGCAGCTAGTTAGCGATCTAAAACTTTGTCTTGGGTTGTACCATTTTGTAGACATTCTGTAGTTAGGTGAGTGTTGAGTGGCTGGCTATTTTTGTGGGGCAACCAGGGCCTACACCAAAATGAGGATATCAAGCTGGAGGGAGGTGAACCATTTCTTTGGCCACACCACAGCTCAAAAAGGTAAACTTTTGAAAGTGAAATCCATAAAACTTTTATTAGAACATTTATTTTGTTTCTTTCTTAATAAGTACAACAAAAATGGAAAGGTACAACTGATGCCTAGCAATAATGTTTGCGACAGAGTTAAAGTGCCAAACACTAAAAGCAGAAATTATAACATAAAAAATGAAGAACCCAAATCTAAAACATAAAACATTCTACTATGTTCATCCTAGACTTAGTTTTGACATGATCCTTTTAAAATTTGCAGAATGGACAATTACATTCTTAAGAGTTATAGTTTTTTAATGTTTTGCATGCATTTTTATTTAGCTTGCCCTGTTTCTGAGGGTAGAGCCAAAGATAACCCAGCTGTCAATGCTTTGGCTTTATTAAGTTAACCATAAAATGTTCAGACATAAATGTGCTTACATATAATTCTCAGTCTGTCTCTGACCGAGTCAGTTACTTATGGGATTAGGATGAGTAAGTTTGGTTGTTTCACACAGAGAGACAGAATCCTAACTATGACCCAGCTGACCATGGTTCTTATCATGGTCCCATCACTGGATGAGCTAGGCAGGGAAGGAGATGCATGGAATAGTCATATCTGCTGAGGAGGAGGAGTAAGGGGTCAGAAGCACTCAAGGAACACATGGGAAGTTCAATTTTCCCTGGTGGACACCAGGGAAACCACATCTTATACTTCATAGAAGGGGGTGAGGCTGCTTGTTGGAAATGTCCTTTGTGAATATGAGGGATAATCAGCATGGCCAGCCAATTACACAGCACCCTTTGTTTGCTCACATGGGGAGATATGACCATAAGGAAAAAGCTTAAACCACTCCTAATGGCTGTCTGAATGATGAATCATTCCAGTCAACCCTTGTTTCTGTAATGTGGAATAAGTGAGAGTATTGGCTGGGAAGGGACTGAAAACCTAGAGACAGTGGGAACAAAAGGAGCAAATTAAAGTTTACTGCTTTGTTATATAAAAATAAACCACACAGATGGAAAGCATTAGTTGTAAAGAGGTAGCAAATAGTAGGAATGGCAGTGGCTAGTCTATAATTGACATTCCCAATCAATTGCCTAATAACAACCTATGATCCTTTTAGAGTCTAGCCAATGTAAAGAGCTGCAGCGATATAAGTAAAATTAGCTTACATATTCAGAAAGTAAATACATGGGATACTCAAAAGTTAGTGACATATGACTGACAGTGATAAAAATAAGCTGGTTACCGCAAACACTTGTGTTGTTTAAAAAGATGCGGCTGCAAATACTATAGTGGTTTCTGTCCATTAGCTTGTCAGTTTAACTTTGGCATCCCATCAGTTAAATAGTTACAAAGTTATATGCAAAAAAGAACTTTCCAAGTATACTCTGTCTTTCAAATCAAGGTATCATTAGCATAGGTGTCTTCCAAGGGTGTGGGCCCCTGCTAGTTTCACTATTAGTTAATGATCTAACCACAGGTCACTCCTCAGCTCAATATAGTCATGCATGCTGGTGACCTCATTCATCTAGTATCCAGCAAAGATGTATCCACCCTACAGCAGAACATGCAAGCCAGTTTTACAACCTCAAGCAACTGGACCCACAGTAATACACTGTTGATCAATCCAATTAAGTTCAATATCATAGTCTTTTGGACCACACAAAAGCTCCCAACCTCTATATGCATATGCATAACAGATTCAAAAAGGCAAGTCTTTGCCTGTGTCAGACAAAGATAATTATCTTTCATAAAGCATAGTGACAATATGGTTAACAAAGCATTCACCAGTTAAAGCTATGCCATAAAATGTCACACCTCCTTGTTCCGTCTGCTCATTGTGCCTTGGCAAGGAATGCACTGATCCTTACAATTTAAAATAGACCTCCTCTATTAGCTTTCTACTCTAGTACAAATACACAAGAAATATCTGAAACAGTTAAAATATGCAGACTTGTCCTACTTGGCGATGAACCACCAGTCAGTGAAAGAACACTGCTATTCATCTCACAAATTTATAAAATTGTCAAATTGGAATATTGTCCTTATTAAAAAGCAAACTTCATTTCAGGCAACAAAGCTATTGTCTGAGGGGTGTACAAGAAGAAACCCTAACTCTTATTAGACCTCAATTTAAAATGGCATTAGAGAAAAGGGCATTTTAAAAGCTTCCACCAGCCATTTGAAACCATATTCCTACAGAAGAAAAGCAAGAAAACAAATTGGATTTATTTTACAGGAAATTAGAAGACAACTTTCTGAAAGATTTTGTCTCTTTTTGTTATCAAAAATGGCTAAAAACTGTACCTCATGACTCATGCAGTTGAGCAGTCAATTCCAATAATTTCTTACAATGCAATTCATATTTTTTAACCGTGGAAACTTGTAATGTTAACTGTAAACTAGTGGTTTTCATACTTTTATGTAAATATTTGCTGTAAATATTGTATGTAAGTGCTTTTCAACCTGCACTGTAAACGTTTACTCTGCAATTGCTGTGTCATTGTAAATTGTAAACATTGTCTAGCCCAAAATGACATTTTTGCCATCTATAATGTAACTATTTAATTTGTTAACAAGCATTTACCTTTTTACTTTAGTTGCCTTATTGGCTGTGTCATGGTAGAAAAGGGTCTGTCAATGAGATCTTCTACCTGGTAACAAATTAAACAATCAGGTAATAATATCAGATACTGATTATTAACAATTAACACTGCACAGATCTGTATGTTTTGTTTTGCTTTTGTTTTTTTGTTTTTTTGTAACAGCTCATATTTCAGCTCATTACAGATGGTGGAAAAAAAAGTAGGAATAAGATGATCACAACTTATTAAAGTTCTTCCCGACTTCTGCAAAAGGCAGAAATATTACAAAAAAGCAGCTCACTGGGCTGCTGCAGGAAGCAGTGAGGAGCCCTTCCCTGAGAGACAATAATTGCAATTAGCTCCATGATGGATTGGGCAGCTGCAAACTGGGCCTGGACAACAGTCTGACACATCTCCTAATCCTGAGTACTGCCCACATGTCAAGACCCATCCGCTACATGTGATGGTATTATGTACCCCAGTGGGGCTACAATACGGTGGGTAACCCAAGCACTCATCATCTGCAGTAGCCATAGATCTGGCATCACTGGTGCTCACAGCCATGCTGCCCCCACTGCCACTGTGAATGGTTAGCTCTTGGACATAATAGCCTCAGGTTCATTTGTGGGTAAGGTCTCACTTTTACCCTGTACTGTAATGTAAAGAGGTTGTGTACCCAGGATGGAGTAAAACAGCTCCGTTGAGTCATCTGCCTATGGTTCAGGTATTTCTCTGTCATCCTTACTGTCATTCCCTCTGTAGGTGCCTATACCAACCTTTTATCTTGCAACATCCTGTATAGGTGTAACTGTAGTGATGGTTTATCTTGTGAACACATGACAAAACCTGCACTAAACTGAACAGGTGCACCTGTGCTGCAACAGTGGTCCTGTGCCATGCACGGTAAGGGTTACTTTGCAAGATGCACTATACAATGTGTAGCAGACTTTATTCTGACATCAGTGAGCTGAGAAATAAATTTTGATGGGTTTTTCTATAGATGAAAATGATTGTTATTTTTGACATTCAGTAAAGTGGCTGTAACTGAAGAGTATGATGGCTGAATGTTATGAAAATGATTGTGTGTGTTGGGGGGTGTGGGTTACAGTGCATATAAAAGTAACAGTTGGGCCATTATCATTTCCATGTTCCATTACAGTCAATCATCAGCATTCTAATCAATAAGTGCTTGTCTCTGGTGGTCTGGGCAGGATGTGTATGATAGCAAGTGATCATTGGTAGAGTATCACCATTTAACAGTGCTTGATTCTCTGGCTGAGTTTTGGCTGTCATTCGTTCTGTGTGGAGTCTGAATATACTCCCTGTCTCTGTGTTGGATTTATCCATGTGCATTTCTTTCTTCTCCCAGAGCATCAGCTGTTTAATATATGTCTGTAGCCATTTGTATTTTTTTTCCTTTTATTCAAATGTAGCACAAGATTGGTATGCAGAAAGTAACTATCCCTTTTTGGAGGGGCAAGAAGATAGGCACTCTTCCCAGACAGGATTTATATATTTTATATATATATATATATATATATATATATATATATATATATATATATATATATGGTTCTACCTGACTTCACCGACACGCCGGAACATCGTACAGTAAATCGGAGCCGCAGAAGAGCGAAGTGCAGAAGACACGGGACCCAGAAGATCGACAGTGCAGAAGACCGACCCGACGGATGAAAGCACCGGCTGAGGATGCAAATGGGAAAAGGCTGTAGTATGCGGTAGTGACGGACGTTAGGGTGCGAGTAAGGTAAGTGTGGATAGGGGTGGGTTAAGTGAGTTAGGGTTAGGAGCGGTCAGGTAAGTGTCGGTAGTGAATGTGTTTGGGTTAGGGCGGGATAAGTGAGTTAGGGTTAGGGAGCGGGTCAGGTAAGTGGGTAGTGATTGTGTTTGGGTTAGGCGGATAAGTGAGTTAGGGTTAGGAGCGGGTCAGGTAAGTGTGGTAGTGATTGTGTTTGGGTTAGCGGATAAGTGAGTTAGGGTTAGGCCGGGTCAGGTAAGTGTGCAGTGACGGACCTTAGGGTTAGGGTTTGGGTCAGGGTTGTAGGTAGTTGTGTATGTGAGGTTTAGTGTGGGTTTGCAGGGATTTTGGTGTGCTTGTGTTGTGTATGTGGTTTTTGGATGGGGAATGTGTTTTGTTTGTTGATTGTGGTGTGTGAAGTGTATAAGGTTTCGTGTTTGTGTACCGTCGGTTATTTCGTTGTCGGGCATGTGGATTTTCGTGTTTTTGTACTGTCGGTTATGTGGTTTCGGTGATTGCGTTGTCGGTGTTGTGGTGTTTCGGTGAAGTCAGGTAGAACCATATATATATATATCCTTGCATTTGTCTTCCCGGTTTATTAGGGAACTACTATTTTTTTTAGTTTTGAACATTAAACTTTTGATACCCCTAATTCAGGCTTTTATTAAATTAAAAGGTTGTAAAAAAAGCTCTAAGGTGCATCTCAAAGCATCTAGAAACCTATGACTTCCAAGGGCCAAGAATCCCCAAACCCAACACTTAATTCAGAGACATCCTACAGACTTACTACAGTAGAATCTTGGCCAGTTATGATGTAGCAAAAGCATGTGGGAAGCCAAAAGGTAAGATAAAGTGTGAAAAGCCAAGAAAGAAGTAATCTATCTGGATGGTGTGGGGCTAGGATGAGAGGAAAACATGGGCGAGGTACTGAGGAAGTGCAAGATGAATTAGTGTGCAACAGTGGAGCCCATGGCGTCCTTTGCCTAGGGTTCCATTTGACTTAAGGATGGCCTTCTTGACTGCAAGTCAGACATCTGTCTAGTCTATAATCATTAAAGTAGCTATAATAAGAGTTTGCATAATGTGGCAGTATGTTGATAAAAGTAAATGACTGCTGCAACAGAGCTGCACCCTATTCCATTTAGCCCCACCCATTCATTGTTTTTAGCAGCCCCCTTGCTTTGAAGTCACCTATCCCCAGTGATGAACGTGAATCACATACATTATCACAGTTTAATTAACATGAGTTTATATAATGCATGAATATTACATACATGTATCGTATATGTTTAATACAACAGATTAGTTGATGAAGCAATTTACATTTCCTCATGCACAACCCTGTTGCAAATGTGCTTGGTTTCATGCACTCTGTTATCAGGGTTCCTAATGAGCAATGTAAATTCTTTGCATTTTATAAGATTATTTGAAACTTTGTTAAATGTGTAGACTGGAAGCAAACCGGTTATTGTTTGAAACTATACTTACACATGTGCTGGTTTTTCTTATCTACCAATTGTATCATTAACACTAATAAGAATGCCTACTGAGACTGCTGGACTAGCTTCTAATAATACAGGTAATGTGCATTTTCTAAAGCAACAAAGAAGCAGCAAACTTAAGCTAAAATTAAAGAAAGATACTAGCGTTGTCTCACAGCAAGAGGTTCTCCCATTTGATTCCTGGCTGGAGTGCAGGGAGTGCCTTCTGTGTGAAGTCTGCATGTCCTCCCTGTGGTTGGGTGGGTGTTCAAAAGACATGCATAAATGGGCGTGCCTTTGTTGAAGGTTGAACGTCGAGCTGGCACCTCAGCGTTCGTGAAAATCTACTGCCAATCATTAGCGGACCGGAGTTCCGCTGTGGCGACCCCTAACCGGGAAAAGCCGAAAGACAACAACAACAACAACTTGGAAGGAAGCAGTACAGCACTGGGTTTCCATAGTTACTTATACTCAGGGTTGAGCCGGTTCACTGAGGTAGGGAGTGAACTGTGAAGAATTAGTGATACAGACAGAATGGTTGCTCATCAGCTGGTCACTGTTCTCCATTAACTTAGCTGCAGTGCAATTTAAAGATTTAGTGCTATTCCAAAATGTTGTTACAAATTAAGGATGCATTCAGCGAACCTGGGACCATTTCCCTACCTTAGTGGGTAGTCATGGCTATCACCTCAGTGTGTATCGATTAGCTGATAGACTCAACCTGCTCCTCATTGGTGGCCCATTTTGGTCTCCTCTCACCCCGATTCCCATCCACCCACTCACTACATTTATAGCATCTAAGTCATGTCCAATACCCTAAATGTAATGTCCCCATCTTAAAGTAATATTTACAATCTCTTAGTATAATATCACATTAAACAATGCTACTAAAATATAAACACATCATAACAAGTACAAAGGTAAAACTGTTGAGCTGATATAGTAGAACAACTGCAAAGGTATTGCTGATTAGTGGTTAACTGATATAGCAAAACAATTATAAAGCTAACACTAATTAACAAATCTACTGAGCAAAAGCAGAAAACCTATATAATGAACAATATTAACAAAACAATAAATAAAACTCAGCTAACAATTCAAATGCAGTAAACGGTATATGGATGAAACTGTTAAATGCTAACAAATCAATATTACAACATTCCAAGCAAAAAATTGCCACTATTTCTGCAACACGCAAAAGCAAATAACTATAAATGTTCCTGCTCCTGTTAATGAAAATTGCAAATGACATGCCCTCACTCAATTGCAGAAGATCAAGAAGCAATGCCAAACACAAGTAATAATGACATCTCTGATTTAGTGGGAAAACTACATTTCCTTATATTTAATAAAAACAAAAATTACATAGTAATGCTACAGAAGCATTTGTTAGCTAGTACCCCACTTAATGCCAAAAATACACTAGCTCCAGTGACGATAAGAATAATTCCTTCAAGTGACATTCACCCTAATTCTGGACCACTGTCACACACAAGCAACTATACAAGAAATAAATCCTTAACAATTGTGTGTTGAAATGTGTGTAATATTAATAAGAAATAAACGCTAATGGAAATATAGCTACTGCAACACCCACCAAAAATTAATATCTTAGATGAAGGATGACTTGTCCATGCCTCCTAATATCAGTCAAAATTATTCTATCTTTCATGAAAATATGTCAGGGTTGTTAATACCAGTCAGAAACAATACCAGATTTTCACCAGAACTTTTACAGTGATAATTACACCATTGAAAAGATTACATTTAGCCAGTCAAATAGCTACAAGTAATGGTTATTTTTAGAAAATGGTATACAATGTTAATTACATAACTGCAAACATAAAAAAAATATAATATACTTCTGTAGGATATGTTAGAAATTAGCCAACATTTATGCCCACCATTGATTTGCTTAGGAATGATTTGTAATCAATATTAAACAACATTGGTAGGTGCCTACCTTTATGCCTCCCCCAGTTGCGGTGTTAACTTGATTTAATATTAATTTACTCAACAGTCCCATCTGCCTGGCTTTCACTAAATATCCAATGCCCATTAGTTCACTGACTGAAAAGAAAAAGAATCTTACCACAGCAGATGGTATGTAGTTCATAGGTTCATAGATTACTAGGCTAATGGCGCAAGACCCCTTACAAGCTTTTACAGTTTTACCCAGATTTTAACCAGTTTTCTGTCCCCTAGGGGAAAGATAACAAGGGTCAGTAAGTGAGAATTTTTGACTATTTTTACATAGTGCCTCTGTCTATAAGGGAGACGGGTGCCACCCCAGGAGTGAATTTATGATTTCCCCTCCATCAGCCCAGATTGCACTTGAAGATGGTCAGGGAAAATATCTGCTTCACATGAATAGGAAGCTTATTCCAGAGGAGGGGCAATCTGTAGGACACATATCTGTCTCTGCAGCATGATCTGTTAATGTCAGAGATCAGATGTAGATCTTTGGAGCGGGTAACCCTCACACAGTTAGTTTTGTGAATATGCAACATTTCTGTCAGGGCTGGGTCAGAGTCTGCCTTGTTGGTCAGACACAGATCACCCCTCAGTAATTGGTAGGACACTGAATAAAGTGATAGGGCTTTTAATTGGTCCGTACAGGACATGTTGGTTGTACCCTGCATTTTTGGGTGAGAATCCAACTGTTGCAGGAGCCTGGCAAGGTACATGCCAAAGGGTGTGTTGTACTCAATTATTGGTCTGATGAAGGCTGAGTACATTGGTACCATGACATCCTTAGATGTGGATGCTATGCTCTTACTTATAAACTGAGCCACATAGAAGGATTTCCTCACCACCATGGACACATGGTGGTCAAAGTTCAAATTACTATCTATCTGAGTACCCAGGTGCTATCAATGTTGTTACTTGCATGGGTATTTTATTTTCCAAAGGGTATTATTATGTACTTCTTTGCATTTAGTTTGACCCATGATGCTGATACCAATCCTTAATCTGTATCAGACCTTTCTGCAGGACATCAACACCATTTGGGAAGTCAGTGATTGCCCCCAACTTGCAGTCATCAGTAAACTTGGTCAGCCAAAGGCCATCAACATTTTCCTTGATATCTGAAAAGTATATTCCAAACAGCAGGAGGCCCAGCACTGAGGCCTGTGGTACTCCACCAGTGACTGGCCTCTTGCTGGATGTGAATTCCCCCACTCTAACAATGTGTCCTATCTATGAGCCATTTGGCTATCCATCTGGTGATGTAGAGTTTTATGCCCAATTTTGTGAGTTTCTCTATAATACCAAAGTGGGATATTGTGTATAATGCCTTGGTCAGGTCAAGGTAGGTGGTACGCACTTTCTTACCCTCATCCATGGCCTTGGTAACCTTTTCAAAGAAGTCCACCAGATTGAGCAAGCAGAACCTGGCTTTGAAGAAGCCAAACTGGGTTGGATCTAGAGTCCAAGAGATTTCTTATGCCATTGTTAATCAGGTCCATGACTATCCTTTCCATAGTCTTGCATATGAGGATAGTTAGACTTATGGTTTGGTAGTTTCCTAAATAAGTTGATGGACTCCCCTTGTGCAGAGGAATGACTGTTGCTGTCCTCCACTCTACTGGGACAAAGCCTGCATGGAGACTGTGGTTAAATACAGATCTGAGTGGGTCTGCTAGGACATGTTTCAAGATATTTAATACACACCCTGGGATTCCATCAGGGCCCATTGATGCAGTGTGTCTAGCTTTAAAGAGTGCAATGATAACCTGTTCTTTTGTGATAACACACAAATCAGTGGCAGGGGCTGTTTTATGGGGAGGTACTGGAAGTGATGAGAGGGTGAAATTTGAGCTGAATTTATTGGTCAGCAGGTTTGCTATTTCTTCTTGCTGAGTATTGGTAGTGCCATCTACAGCCAACTTAGCACATTGTTGAGTGTTTCCCTTAAGATTTCTGACATAACTAAAACATGCTTTGTGATTATCCTTTGCTTGAAAGGCAATTTTAGTCTTGTATTTAGCTTTTGAAGATTTAACTAGTTCCCTGATTTGCCTGTTGAGGCTAATGATTGATTTTTTTCTCTGTTGTGCTTTCCCCTACGTACTTCTAGACAGGAATTTCTTCCTTCTGTTGTACAGTCTAGTTATGCCAAGGGTCCAAGGCTTATTTTTCTGGCTAGACCTGAATTTAGTTTAGTTAGGTACTGCCATTTCTATGCATTTGTTTAAGTGGTTGTACAGGGCATTCTTGTATACTTCTTCATAGGCCTTTGTCTTTTTGGTGTTGGGGGAAGATTTAAAATTACCTATGCTATCACTTAATATGAGGTAATTTACCTTGGAAAAATTCTTTAGGGTTTTTGGGTTTGATTGGGGTACTATTGTTATAGTTATTTCAAAGGAGACTGATTTATAATCTGGGCTTACCAATGAGGACATTACTCTACAGGGTGAAACACTCCTACATGTTTGTGAGTACTATGTTAAGGATATTTGAGCCCCTAATGGAAGTGCAGACCAGCTGTTCCAGAGCATTTGCATTGACAAAGTCAGAGGATCTCTGAACTTGCATGTTAGTGGTTGTACATGTTTCCCAGTTTATGGAGGGGTAGTTAAAATTACCCATGAGCAGTATGTTGGGCTGAATGGTAAGTGATTCTAGTAAGTTCAGGTATGTGGAGAGGATTTAATAGTTCATGTTTGAGGACCTGTAGCTAGCAATGATATGGTTGGGAGATTTTGCCTATGGTCAGCTGGACCTGAAGTAGCTCAAATGAGACATCCTGCCTGAACAATCTAGAGGTGTGACTCTTTTTATGTAAATGGAATCACCTCCTCCTTTCATTTTCTTCTTTTTTAGAGGGTGTTCAGAATGTGTGATAGGCATTATAGCCTTGCACTGCTGGGGTGCTTTCCACAGCCTTGAACTACATCTCTGTAACTGCACAGCTGTCAGCATTCTCCAGGGCAAGAAGAGGCTCCAGGGAGTGCAGTTTCTTGTTAAGACTCGTAGCACTGAACAGTAGCACCTTCAGTTTGGCATTAAGATAAATCTTTATGTTGGTAGGTCTGTTGATTTGGCACTGCCTAAAAAAGACACTATGGGGGTGGCTAATGCCTTCACTAGTATTTAAAAACCTAGCAATGACAGGTGCAGACCATCTCTGGCAAAGTAGCATTTTCTGTTGATCATGTCCTGAGATGACAAATACTGGATCCCCTTAGAATGACACCTGTAGCTAAGCCAATTGTTGAGGTCAATCATTTTCTTTTTGTATTGTGGTATCATTCTCGGTGAGGGGAAAGTGCTGCTCAATGCGCAGCTCATACCAGCCTGTGACACATATTCAGAGAGGTCCATCATGTCTCTCTTCATATTGTCCAGGGAGGTACGTCTCAGGTCATTCACACCCACATGTACTATAACTGAGTCATACTGGCACTTCTGGTTGAGTGACCTGAGTGCCTGCATGATCTTGTGAATCCTGGCTCCTGACAGGCAATTGACTGTAACCCTCACTTTATCCAGCCTAGTAAGAGGAGTGTTCTTGTGCCTCACGATGGAGTCTTCTATGACCAAGATATTTGAATGTGCGCTGTTTTGCCTTAGGGGCTTGGTTATGGAGACACTATGTGTAGTGGTTGGTATTGACTAGGTTTTGTTTGCATGTGGTTTCTGAGGGCAGCATATGGGAGGCCTCTGAGGTTTTGGTAAGTTACTTGTGAATACCTCCGCATATCTGGGTTTATGTGTCAAGATCTTATTTAGTGAGGAAAATAATGTGTGTGTGTGCTGACAACCTGCATGTCATTTGATTTGTCAGTATATGAGAGTCGTGTCTCAATTTTAAAAATGTAACTATATCTCTCACATACTGTGTTTGTTTGTTTCAGGTTTAAGTGGTTGTCAGTATACATGAGAAAATTGTCTCAGTTTTTTTACTATGGGTTTAGCAAGGGAGAAAAGTGGAGAGATTTAACTTAATTGGTTTGATAGCATACAGATGAAAAATGGCTGCTATAGTCAGTGTGAATTGCAGCTATGCAACAAGGCTATGCTGTTCTGTGCACATCTCAGATGCTCCTAGTGCAGCAGGGGGAGTAGGAAGGTTACAGAGATAGTTATTCTAAGGGAAATTTTAACTTGATAATATTTGCATCAATACAGGACAGTGTGCAGAGAGCAACATAATGCAAACACTGGGCTTATATAGAATCATAAAAACAAGTTTTACAAACAGCAAGGCCTACAGACCAATTAGTAAAACATGCAGTAAGCTTTCAGCCAGCAACCCCCAACTCAGATAGATTTGCTACACCACACTTCTGCTACAAGAGTGCTGTCAGAAAACCCTCAATGTAAAAATGCTGGTTTTAGAGCTTGAGTTATACAGTTTCCTTATGAATCAATGAGTGAAGCTGCATCAAGTCATAACTTCTAGGTTAAATTTCTTTAATGTGACAATTTTTTCAAATTTCCCCAAAGCCTGTTCCTATTGCAATTTATGAAGTGCAGCTTGTGTGTGTACACAAGGCCGCTGTGCTCTGTTTTGCTGATTTTCTTGTTTCTTCTTGGTTGTACTAACACTGAGGTAGTTTATAACAGTAAGGGAAGTATGGGGTAGCAGAGCCATTCAGACGGAGGGGTGAAGGGGGGCTTGCCTCCCTGCAAAAACAATGTTACTGACCAGTGATGGTGGTACTTAGGAGCCTGTGTTCTCGATCAGTTATGATCATTTTCTTCTTGACTGATAATGTCACAATCGACCACAGGGAAGTGTTATCCTGGGAGATCTCTGACTAATAGTTTGGGCTTGTATCACCTCTCATATCTCTGGTCTCCTCCCATTTTAATACTAGTTTCCCATCAGCCAGAAGGTTTGTTTCTAATGTTCACTTTATATCTCTCTCTCTGTACTGTAAGTCTAAGTTCCACTATTTACTTTTGCTTTAGATTAATTTTGTTTCCTTGCTTGCTTATTTGCTTGCTTATTTGCTTGCTTGTTTGTTTGTTTGTTTGTTTGTTTGTTTGTTTGTTTTAAGAAGCATCACACAGTGGAGAGGAAAGCAGTACCTCAGCCATAAGCCTTTACCTCATGAGGTCAGCCTTATTGCATGCAGTCTAACTTAGAAATGAGCTCTAAAAATGAGCAGAAAGCCTGAGAGTAGGTACACTGCTGGTAGTTTGACCTCAGCAACAGATAATTGCTGTGTGTTTCTTGGTCACTATTGCTATAAGGTTTCTGCTGCAGCAAAGTTTCTATGGAATATTTCACTTTTTTGTAAAACCTTGTTTTCTGTAATCCACAAAACTACCTTATTAGACAGAATGAAAGTAGATTCCAACTTCTTTAATAATGTAACAGAAGACTTTGTTTTGTGTGCCTATTTGCTATAGTGTAAAACTAAGTACTCCACGGGTAATTATAGAATTGTTTTATGGCTGCTAAATTTGATAGGGAATGAGTCAACTAATTTGCTTTATGCATTTTTATGACAATCCCCTGCTGGATTTAGTAGGTGATTGTAATTTATGTACTGTAATTTTCTTTGTGTTTCACCTGCCTCCGAGTAATTCTCCTTAAGTCGAAAAATTGCATACACAGCTTTCTGATTGTGTAACAAATTAATTGGATGTTGAGCCCAATTATTTCCCTGCAGAAAAATATCATCATTACAGTTGGACTTCTAATATTTCTTTCTGTTTTAATTCAGTCTTCATTTTAATTAGACTTGAGTATGAATGTATTTTTTGTGATTTACGCACAAAATAACGTACTATCTTAAGAAGGCAATCTCTAACCCCATCGGAACTTCTTATTTTGTCATTTAGTTTGATGAACTGTTTAATTTCTAAACTCAAGACTTTTAATGAACCCACTGTCCTAGAATAAATGAATATCTAGACTGTACATAATGACAATTTTTGTTTTCATTCATTATGCAAGTCACTACTGAAACAAGGGCTGAATGAAAGAATCATCATGTCTGTTGGTAGCGACAAATACTACTTAATTAGAAATTAAACTGTATGTGGAATTTGAATGTAAGAGTCTTATTTTAAGATATTTTATACTCTGTATATCAGTATGAATAAAGCTTTGCCATAATACTGGACCTATAGTACAAAATGTATCAAAATATGGTAAGAATGTATAGTAATATAATGTTCCAGGACACACTTCTGCAAGGAATTATTTAACACACTGTTTATGTTATCAAAGTAGTCTTTGTTAGAATGGACATAGTATTTTTTAAAAATATGCAAAAAAAGACTAATTTAAATATTTCTTTCAACATTAGACTATTACTTATTTTACAAGTAAGGCAAAATGAGATGCCGGTTGCCTTTCAGCAGTACTTAACACTCTTTTAGAGCATGACGTTGATTTTTGTATCGTTTTGCAGTACAGTTTTATGGATTGCCTTATATATATTCATCCTGTGAATAATGTGTTTTACTTAGAGGGATGGCATTTATTGACACCCGTATGGATGGATATGTTGTGAGATCAATAGTGGACCCTAAGCGGCCTTGTGACATCTGTTGTTAGTATATGAATATGGCTGATACTTGAACATAGTATTTGCATTTTAAGTTGCTAACCAGTTATGTGTTTAATAAAGCTTTGGTCACAATGGCAATAAGTGTATGTTTCTCTTCTTGATACATGCTCTGACAAATGGATTTTGCATTTGTCTGTTACAACGAAGGGGGAGGTTCATAAGGGTATAGTCAGGCACAGGGTTAATATAAGGGGTGCTGGCTGTTTTATATGCCAGTTTGGTGAAGTAATAGTGCACCCATCCTCCCACCCAATTATTAGAGTGCTTGCAGGGTGGCTTGCCCACCCTCCCTCAAGCCCTCCCCCAATTTCCTGGGCCAGTCGGTGGTTATTTGTTGGGAGTGAATGATGCAGTATGCTGCTCAATGTTTAGAGGGCTGGCACCCATGGGTGCCAGTATGTCTGGGCATATTGGAAGAGCAGTAGTGGATGCTACCCAGCATGCTGCTGTTTAGTGATGGTATTTCAATATGGCTGATCATACCTCTTAACTTCTTAGAGAAAGAAATCTGGACAAAGCTATAAATAAAAGTGGGACAAAGGCTGAAAAATAGGGACAATTTTTAAATATTGCTCTTGCAATCTTAAACATGTGATAGAATAACAGGTTTTGCATTACCATGAATTTTCTGAAGGGTATGAAGTCTGAAACTCAAATGTCTGTCATTATTTTCTAACTTTAGTCTTGATGATTTGCCACTAATTTGCCAGAAAACCACAATTTTATGAAAAACAGACCAAAAATATGAGCCAAAAATCTGGACATTCTGCAAAAATCTGTACAGTTCATAGGATCATAGGCGGTTACTAGGCGGTTACTAGGCTAATGGCCCTGGAGCCCTTATAAGCCTACCCAAGAGTTTATCCCCAAAAAAAAAAACCTCAGTCAGCACCTGTCACCCCTGTCAGTGAGGGACAAAAGTGGAACCCCTGGGACAAATTTGTGGTTTCTCATCCACTCATCAAAGTTGTGCTTGAAGAGGGTCAGCGAGCTACTCTGTTTGACATGTATGGGAAGTTTATTCCAGAGTCACGGCAGCATCTGGGAGACAAAACTATCTCTCCAGCAGGTTTTGTTGATGTTGCATATTAGTTTTAGGCCTATCAAGTTGGTAATGAGTGAGGAGTTAAACTTAGGGATATGGAGCATTTCTAGTAGGGCAGGGTCTGATATTGCCTTGTAGGTGAGACACAGATCACCTCTGAGCAATCTGTATGATACCGAGTAAAGTGATAGTGATTTGAGCCTGTCCACATAGGACAGGTGTTGGAGGCCATGGATTCTCTTTGCGAGGTATTTCTGTGGCCTTTCCAGTTGGTGTAGGTACAAACCAAATGAGGCATTATACTCAATTATGGGTCTAATGAGGGAGGAGTACAGAGAGGTAATAACCTCCTTTTTTCTTGATACAATCCCTTCACTTATGAGATGAACCAAGTAAAAGTCTTTTCTGACCACTGCCACCAATTAATGGAGGAATGTCAGATTGTTGTCAACCTGAGTACCCAGGTGTCTCACCACAGGTTATGTGCTTAGGGAGTTGCCGTTAATGTTGTAATCAGTAAGGGGCCATGTTTTTGCTGAATGGTATGATAATACATTTTTTGCATTTAACCTAAGGCCATGACTTTGACACCGGTTATTTGTAGCTGTGAGACCCTCTTGCAGTATGCTAACATCATTTGGGGAGTCAATAACAGCACCCAACTTACAGTCATCCACAACCTTGGTCAGCCACAGCCCCTTTGTTTTTGCCTGGACCTCTGAAAAGAAGATGCCAAACAGTAGGGGTCCCAGGACAGATCCCTGGGGAACACCACTAGTGACAGATCTGCTGCCGGAGGTGGTAGCACCTATTTTGACCTTGCGGGTCCTATCTGTGAGCCAATTGGCCACCCATCTAATGAGATAGGGATTAACACTGAATTGTGCTCGTTTTTCAATGATGCCCGAGTGATGGATTGTGTCAAAGGCCTTGGCCAGGTCAAGGTAAGCTGTATGTACTGACTTTCCCTCATCCAGGGTCTTGGTGGCAATCTCAAAGAAATCAACTAGGTTCAATAGGCAAGATCTGCCCATGACGAATCCGAATTGGGTGGGGTCAAGTGTTTCGAGATTGCCTATATTCTCGTTTATGAGATCCATAATAATACGCTTCATGGCTTTACAAATCAGACTTATCAAGCTAATGGGGCAATAGTTTCCCAGGTCAGTAGTGGCACCACCTTTGTGCAAGAGGATGACAATGGCGGTTCTCCACTCTGCTGGAATGAAGCCTGTAATTAGGCTGTGGTTGAATAGGGTGCTCATTAGTGAAGCTAGTTATATGTCCCAGGCTGACAATTGAACATGATATTTGCAATTTAAGTTGTTAACTGGTTATGTGTTTCGTTATGTCTTTAATAAAGCCTTGATTGCAATGACAATGTGTTTTTTCTTTGCACAGGGCTCTGACAATATTAGACAAAGAATGTTTGCATCTTTTTACAATGCAGTTTCCTGGTTTGCTTTTTATATATTTGTTCTGTATAGTAATGTGTTGAATATGTCATTTGACAGTGTGGCATGAAAGTCAATGTTTAAATTTCTCCATAGCCCTTACAATAAGCTGTTATTGTGATTTTTTCTGTTACTGTCTTTGCTATGGTTTGCTGTTTTGTTATAATTTCATTGGCCTTTTGGTTTCCCCAGTCAAACTGATGCCTCTAGTATGGCTATTCATTATTCCATAGCTAGCTATCTAGGTAGATGGATAGATATACCATTTTCTCAGAAAAAGGAAAGTGGAAGGATAAATCAGTTGAATGACTTGTTTAAACTCTATAGTATGTGAACCAGTAATGGAATTTGAACGGTGATACACAGAATTACAATTTAAATGCATACACCACAATATTTAGTGCATCGTCATTCACTCTGCATGAAAATAACATAAATGTGGATTTAAAACTAAACAAGCTACAAGGTGTGTTGAAATAAAATAGCTCTAGTATAGCTCATAATTTCATAGTTTTTGTTTGTATGTTGTTTTAATAGTAAGTAACAAACATGTTGACATCATTATCAGCTGTTCTTCAAGAAGGCCCTCTGCACTGAGAGCCTGTTAGGATTCCTTCTTCTAATATCCCAGTCTGGCTCAATCCTGAAATTTCTCTTAAGTACTGCAGTGATGTGTTGAATATGTGTGCCCCCTGTTGACTCTTGTCATGACTTCATCTGCCCAGCTACTAAGGAACTCTCAGGCTGCTTTCATCATTTTGATTGTAATGCAATGAATAACTGCAACCTAAAACACCCCCCCTACATACATACACACACACAGACACACACACACACACACACACACACAGACACACACACACACACACACACACACACACACACACACACACACACACACACACACACACACACACACACACACACACACACACACACACTATAAACTAGTGCAGTTGCCTTTCTTACAGTGAAATCCATCTGTTGATGCTGAAAGGAACAACCATCCAAGTATGTTGCATTCTGGAGGGATAATAAACACTCAGTGCAGTAGGACTTCTTGCAGATCTACTAATACTTGATGATTATAATAAAAAATACTGTACTAGGCTCCAACAAGTCATGGCTGAATGTTATTAACAAACCCTGTCTCTCTCTCTCTCTCTCTCTCTCTATATATATATATATATATATATATATGTATGCCAAAAAGTCCCAAGGGTGGAAGGAATACAGTCTCTCGATAGTTCAGTCAGTATATTGATAATCCAGCATGAAAAATAAATAAAACAGTTCCAGATGCACGAAGCAACCTTTTATTAACAAAGAAATGTGAGCGCTTTCACGGATGCTGTATCCGCTTCATCAGACATGGTTACAACAAAATAAGAATGCATTAAATACTGTTTCAACCACTCCTACGTAATTAATCAATTAACCTATTAAATCTTAAAAGAACAAATAACCTGATCTTTATACATAAAAATCCCTACAACAAAATATTAGTCTCAACAGTATCTATCAAATACACTATACACTAATTGTACATATGTTAATAACTTCATAAATGAAAAAATGTCTAAATCAACACCTATAATATCAATACCATTCATAAAATACAAAAACAAACTTGTATAAAAACATTAAAACAATGCTAGCCAAACCTAAAAAGCTTAGCACTAAACCTGAAGGTGGTGCTGTTATCTTAACTTTCTGGCTTTTAAATGGGGCTTTAGAGAAATAGTGTCATTGAGGCCTCTGCCCCTATGGGCACCCAGTCTTAAAATCCATCGGAGTTCAGCCTGTTCAGTTTGGTTGACAATATCCCCCATGCGTACACTTTCTACTTGAACATATGTAGGCAAAACTAACAGAACCCTGAGGGAATGTATTAGGGATCATGCCTACTGTTATGCAAGGAAGCAAGTATATAGTGCCCTGGCTAGGCACACCTTACAGGAAGGAGCGGATCATATTTTTTTGTTTCACATTTCTTTGTTAATAAAAGGTTGCTTCGTGCATCTGGAACTGTTTTATTTATTTTTCGTGCTGGATTATCAATATACTGACTGAACTATCGAGAGACTGTATTCCTTCCAACCTTGGTTTTTTTTGGCATATCACGTTTGGGGTCTCTGGATTTCTTATATATATATATATATATATATATATATATATATATATATATATATACATATATGTGTGTGTGTGTGTGTGTATGTGTGTATATATATATATATATATATATATATATATATATATATATATATATATATATATATATATGGTTACCTATCATTTCATCGAAAGTTCATTTCATCTAAAGTTCATTCCATCGAAAGTTCATTACATCGAAAAGCATTTGCCCCCTTCCCCAATGTTGTGCGACCCTGGAGTTGATATATATAGTTGAGGGGTGTGGGGGCACAGCCCCCATTGGGGTGTGGTGAAGCCCCCCTCTATATATATATATATATATATATATATATATATATATATATATATATATATATATATATAAAGCTTAACTTTTATTTCTCATTTAGTATGTTTTCATTATTTTTTAATAAATTCAGCCATGTGTCTTTGGTGTCCTTGTGCTGGGACATTTCACTTGAACCACTTTTTATTTATAGTGTACTATTTTCAAGTTAGTCATCATAAATGATTTCCATTCTGTGGAGAACTGTGCTTATACTTGAAATGCAGGAAAATGCAGCTTTGTTAAGAACCTTACACTGCTATTATCACTAGCTGGAAAAGAACATTGGGTGGACCATTGTCAAAACATTAAAAAATGATAAATACTTCAGTATCACATACACACACACAAAAATATGAAACAAAAAAGTGTAGCAGGGTAAAGTTTCTAACAGCTCTTAAAGCATTTTGTTCATCAGATGGACATTTTGCTTCTACCCACTGTGTGCTGTACTCTGTTTTATGGCTTTTAAAGCACTCATATACTAGTAATTTATGAAGCAGATAAATCTTCATGCTTTACAAGAAATTATGATCCGATCTCTCCAGTCATAACTTCTTATGAGTTCTCAACTTGAATGTCAAGCTTTACCTCTCAAGTTTAGTGCTATACAAAGGTGGAAGGAAACAATGAGCAGATGAGTTTACGTTGACATTTTTATGACAGGAAGTATTATTATGGGTAAGTGTCCAATGTATAACATGATAACTGTTCGAAATATCGAGACCTGCTTGAGTAAGTCCCATAATGTGGAGACTGAATTGTCAAACATCCCGACTTACATATACTAAGTCCGAGATTGGCATTTCTCATAATATTCTCTTTTCTGCAGGAAAAGAAGCTGAATGAGAAGGTTAATGTTTGATAGTTACTCTTTTCCTTGATTTTCTGTCTTTTGGGATTTTTTTCAGCATGTTAGGACATGGCATTTCGCGTCCTGACATTTCAATTGGGAGCTATATAGCACATAAAGAAAAAAAAAAGATACCTTTTTTTTTCTGTGTGTCAGGGTTTAAGAAAAAAATAATCTCAATAAGATGTTTAGATGTCAGAAATGAAATAAACAGTGAATAATTTGGTTACCCGGATGTTACAAACACATTCAGCAATATCAGGCATTTGTAGATCAGAAAATCTCTGGAATAAGCAGTGCACAGAGTGAAGAAAACAGAAGAGCGGATACCAGGAATCTGACTATGCTCCAGCAACAGCCTTTGTCGTTCCTTATCATAAAAATATTTAGTGTTTGGAGCAACCATAAGTACAGCCTAGTAGTAACTGTTTTTTTTTTTTTTGACACTTTCAGAAATGCACAGTATGTTGACAACTGTGATGTCTAATAAACATGCATCCAGAAGTGGTATAAATCCTTTCAACAATATAAGTTGCACAGAAAATTAAACATGTAGTTTTAATATTGCTTATAATGGGGCCAACACCTTAACCGCTGTACTTCTTTAACTAATAAACTGAAGTTTAAATACTGTAGAATAAGAGTGGAGGGTTGTAAGACCTCCTTATAAGTCATATTAAAGCTTATTATTATTTAGAGCAATTTCATATTACTCTATGTAGAGATGATGTTTGTTCATTTTGCAAATCACCAGCATATTTTCAGTTTTACTTTATCGTTAACCAATATGTGATCTGAAAGAAAAAGAATGGAAGTTAGTTTTTTTAAGCAACTCCTCAATTTTCTACCTCTTCATAAACATATCCTGAGTTAAGTTGTCTGAACCCAAAGATTTGTGCCTGTGGCATGGAGACATTGGATCTACCACCCAAGCATGGTAGTCCAAATCCTAACTTTTGCTCAGACACCCGGCACCAAGAAAATATATCATTGAAAATGGACCTGTTTCTCTGGCTGGGTGGCTGCTAAAGGACTAGATCCAGTTCCAGATCAAGTCCCCAGTGTTATAAGATACTTGTATCAGACTTTTTATTTAAAATTCAGCTTCTCTTCTGTGAATGAAAATCTGTCATCCATATCAAATGTTTATTGTGGTTCAAATTCTGCCTCTTTAGTTACACTGAATTCATATGAAACCTTGGGTCTATATTATAACAACGAACAATCAGATGATCTAATGTTGTTATATTGACCCCTAAATGTCGAAAATCCAAAATAGCGAACAACCAGAATGGGAAAAAAATCGCTGTTCCCAAAAAAAAAAAAAAAACACTAAATACTAAATAACAGCGCACCCCCTACTTAAATATACCAACTCAGAGATTGCACTACAGTGGAGGAAACGGCACAACCAGGATGGCCGGCCCAGCAATTTCTTTCCCTGGGAAAAAATTCACTGTTCCAGCCATTCACTATTTTCCTGGTTCGACATTTAGTGTTCGCTCTAACAGCATTCGATCATCTGATTGTTCGCTGTTCTAAAGTAGACCCGAAACCTTCTTAAGAAGCATGTTTTTGCTAAATTCGCCTTTCCGATCTCCCATTCTCCTTGAGACCTTTACTTGGTTCTGGGAAGATAGCTCTTCCACCCTTTAAATCAGCACTCTCAGATGAATTGAACTTTCTTACTTTGAAAACCCTTTTCTTGGTTACTGTCATCTCGGCTAGAAGAATTTCAGAATTAAAGGTCTTATATGCACATCACCCATGTTTAATTTTCCATAAAGACAGGGTGTCCATAAAGACAAAATCCTTTTGTTATGCCAAAGATGTCACTGTACCTAGTGTGAGAAATCAACTTCCCGTTATTCTTGATTAATTATGCCAGTTCTGGGGAGTATATGTTGCACTGCGTTGCTGTTCACAGACAACTTAGAGTTTATTTGGACAGAGAAAAATCTTTACAGAAGGCCTCCCAATTTTTGTTTCATTTTCCTCAAAAAAATTAAGAACCAATGTGTCAAAACTAACCATGTCTGCTTGGCTTTCTTACTGCATAAAGTTCTGTTAACAAAAAGTATAGTGAATCCTTACTTGAATCTCTAATATTCTCCTACTGTATCTATTGCCATTTCAAAAACCTGATTTAGAAGTGCTTCCCTGAATGGCATTTGTGTGGCTATTACATGGGCATCTCTGAATGCCTTTTCTGAGACACTACATGTTTCATGAGACCTCCAGGATGAGGCCTACCTTTGGAGCTGTCATTATCGGGAAAATTCTTTCCTGAGGAACCAGCTACAAAGATAAGGTTAGGACTCTGTCCAGTAGGTGATGGCAATGAATCTCCCAATGACAGATGTGAATATGGTATGATAATGGCAGAAGGAAAAGGTAAAAAAAAGTCTGATCTGAAACAAACAACAGTTGTTAGAGGAAAACTATTAGGAAAAATATCAGCAAGCAGCAGGGAACTACATAGTTTAGTGACAAAGAGTTCTGTTTAGTATATTTATGTCACATACAACAAATGATCTGCAAAGCAGCCAGCTTAAATGCTGAGTGTACAAAGACTAATGTGGCAAACATGGTTAGTGGTGGTCTTTAGAAAGATCTGTTAGGTGACATTGTAGACTGGTTGGTGACAGCTAAGTCTGAATGTAAAAAAGTGCAACATTATGCACTTTGGAGGGCAGAACCCATAAACAACATGCAATTATATGAGAAAAAGTACTTGGAGTGCACAACCACCCCTAATTTAAGTCATGCTATACAGTGCGATAGGCCATGTCAAGACAGCAAAAAGCTGAGAGGCTTATTTCAAGGAACGAATTCCAGACAGAGTGAGTTTATCCTTTCCATAAGACAGGGTACTGGTAAGGCAACATCCAGAGTACTGTTTATAGTTCTGGTGGTCATTCAAAGGAAAATTAGATGGGTAGTACTGAGTGTACAGTACAGGGTTACCAGAAGACCTAAGAACATGGAGGGCACAGGTATGAGAACAGACTAAGGAAATATATGGTGTGTATATTAGGAGAGAACAGAAAGGGGAGATATGATGCAGACTCACTCCTTTCTAGAGAGGGGAGGTGACTTTGAAGAAGAAGGACAGATAAGGAGAAGGGGATATGTGTGTGAGCTGGAAGGGAAATATATGAAGCTAAAACACAGATACCAAACTTACATACACGTGATTCAAAGGGAATGGCATTCTTTGACAAAGACTAGAAAATAAACATTTAATTCAACTGACACTGTTAAGAAGCTGCAGGTGGCAACCAGTGACAGTAGCAAACTTGCCACTCTTGCCACAGATGACAGTTTGTCACAGTTAGAGGCAGATGTTAACCAAGTTCTTTTTTTTAAGACGCAGAGATAATGAGTGTAAATGAAAAGCATGAAATTGAATCAAGTGTAGGCCCACAATGCATTGAGACCAGTGTAGTGATTTGTTCTCTTATAATCCAAGGATTTCAATTCAACTGAATTTTTATTATGTACGTCAGAGAAAAAAAAAAGAAGGCATTAGTCCTCACCAATCCTGGAAAGTCTGTAATTTCCTGATAATATTCACCCGGGGAGGGGGCATTATTGTAGTTAGGCAATGGGCTATCTGTTGACTTGTTTTTTTTTTTTTTATTATTATTATTAGTATACGCATTGTTTTATGTTTCAAACTTGCTGTAGCATATGTAATTTATATCAAAAATATAAGCTTTAATGTAAATACACACATACACTCACACACACACACACACACACACACACACACACACACACACACACTACTTTTTTTCCTTTATTCTGTAAATATCAAAACACATTTAGCAGCTGTAAAAAAAAATAGGGGGCATTCATTTTTTTTCAAGTCCGTGCTTTGTGACAGCTTAATATGCTGCAATGGATCAGAGGACTGTTTTTTTTCCAAGCAATATCTATACATAATACCCTGTTGGAGAACATTTGATCTCCAATAAAGTTTTGAGGTAGGATTTACACATTATATAGCATGGTAATAAATTCAGTGGAAATCAGAATTAAGAAGGGAAAAGACCACTTACTGAAGGGGGCTGTTAATAAGCAGTGCTACCAAGATCTTATCTTAGTGACGGGGAAAATGATGAAGAGCAACAAGGCACTCTAAAGAGTCAGGGGCAGACTAAAGCAGTATGGGCTTTGTGCAAACACAGGCAAGTGTGAATGTTTCCATGGTAAATTTCATTTAGTGGTCATTTGACTGCCAAGAATGACAATGACCTATTATAGTTCAAGTTTAGATGGAAGTTTTAATAAGGACAGCCAGACTAGAAACCGTATTCCAAATGAGTGCATGCTTAACATTTGTAAAGTACTACCACAGGTTTCTCTTTAATCTTTCTGTGACATAACACACCAACATACACTGCAACAGAAAGGGTTTGAGTGGAAATAGACAGAGGACTGCACATATGCCTTCATGAAGATGATGCTGGCTGAATTATGTATTCACTTTGCTCCATCTTTGCCTATTAGACTGGCATGTGAGGTTTCAGCTTATTGAATTGTAGCTGCTGTATCACATGAGCTTCAGAATGGCAAAGAATGACTAACTGTATTTATTTCCTCATTACTGACTAAAAATAAATAAGCACAGGCAGATAAAAAAGCCCTTAGCCTTGTCCAGTGATGGCGAACATATGACAGGCTTGTCAAAGGTGACATGCCACAATGTTTGGGTAACACACCAGCATTCACCAACACCTGAGTTATCAAGGAAACTGAATGAACAATAGTACAAGAAATATGTGACCCTGCACTTATCTATTAAAACTCAGCAACAAAAATTGTCATTAATTGATGTTAATTGAATCACATGCAATGTGTTCCATATTTTCTTCAGTTCAATTCAAAATTACTATTAAAAGTAGGGTCATTTTTTGGTGCACTATTTTAAGCCCAATTGTCAGTGAGCTTATCATTTTCTCTATTGTAAGTCACTGACTTTTCTTTTACTTTTATAATACATAGCAGCACACATGATTGGGCTGTACTTTTTAAAATAAATGAATATGTAAAGAATTGTTTCTGTTTTGCTTGGGGGAGGGGTTACACTCTAGCAGAGTCAAGATAGGCATTTTCTCAATTTTTGACATGCCGAGACCAAAAGGTTCACCATCACTGGCCTGGTCAGAGGAGGAAAAAAAGTCCCTACAGCAAAGAAAGTTTATTCTGCTTACAGATCACCAGAAACTTTTAACTGTCTTTAGTCTACAAAAGCATCAGCCGTGATGAGTGCAGACTAGAAGGTTTTCAGGTTTGCATGCAGTTCTGTTATGGTGTTTACTTTTGTTTAGCTCCCATTTTATTTTTTCTCATAAGGTGAGCATTTGCATGGTAATAAAAAAGGCAGCAAAGCATCATGGTAATTCTGATCGCTTGTCATGGTTGTCATTTATAAAACCTGGGGAACCATGGAATGGTATCTATTTCACATCAGCAGATATCCACTTAGCCCATAACAAACGCTGGTTTGCAAAAAGAAAGCAGGAACGATCCAGTGTTGTCACACACGTATGAGTTTGCTGTGAAAGGATGGCTTATAGATGATACCTTGCTGTACCCTGATTATATTGCTATGAAAAATCTTATGACATAGTGTCAAGAAACCTTACTATGTAACTTTAGAGGCTACTAGAGACGCTATGTTCCACAGCACCAAAAACAATACATGAGGTGTACTTAGGATGAGTGATAATAACATTTCTTGTCACAGCTTTCATGTAGTAAACTAAAGCTGATAATCACTGAAGGCTGTGGTTGACATACCAACACGTCCATGACTGAGACATTATCAACTGCTAATGCGTGGACAGAGACACCATACAGGAGTTAATAGGTTGTGTTACCCTTACAGTAATCTGTTGGAAAGTACAGACTGCCTATCCCAATTGACATGAACGTTTGTGTAGCATTAAGTATTCTTGCTACAGTAATCTTTCAGTGTGTGACAGGGACATGTTACAGTTTGACAGGTATTGGCCTTGTCAATTCTACAGTAGTTCCTTCATGCGATGCTGCTTCATATGGAGAAACATATTTGGCTTCCATGTATAGCACAAGAAAGGAGCACCATTAGGTAAGCATTCTATGATATAGCCCATTTCTCTGAGTTCCCAGGGGTTATTGACTGCACTCACATTGCCATTAAAGCTCCACCTACTCACATGGCATCTAGTATGTCAGCCAGAATGACTTCTATTCTATCAATTGCCAGGTGGTGTATAATGTGACAGATGTTTTATACAATGTGTCCATCCACCATCCAGGTGGTTCCAAGAGTCCTACCTATGGCACACAAGCGACCTATGCCAATGCTTTTTTTCAGGGTGACTTCACAAAAGGTGTTTTTTTAGGAAAATGCACACACTTCCACCCAGAGGTTCTCCAGTACTCTGGCCTCATGAATGTAGGTAACAAACTACTCATAATGTTGTCTACTCTTGTCTTTTGCGGATGATACTGGGTACTCTTTGGAACTGTGGTTGATGACCTCCATCCACAACCCCTAGTCTATGGAAAACATAACATATAATTTTGCACTGTCACAGACATGCAACATCCTTAAGCATGTGTTTGGATTGCTGAAGGCCCACTTCCATTGCTTGGATACATCTTGCGGCAAACAGTAGTGTGCTGCAGAGACCTGCATCAAGATAGTTGTGGTCTGTGTCATGTTACATAATAGCATTGTGCTACAAAAGCTGTTGCAACATAGGGACATATTAGTACCACCAGGCAGACCTGTGACAGCAATGCATGAGGAGTTGGATGGGAAATATTCAAAGAAAATGGCTGCAGCTATACCTCAAATAAGAGGTAGGTGCAATATATTGTGGTTCCCCTATCAATTGCTGAAGTTCCTGTTCAGAGTCTGCTTGTAATGGCAAACATTCTGCATACAGCAACTTAGCTGATCCATCCAACTCTAAACTGTTCACTAATGTAGTCCATTACTAGTTCAAACAGCAGTAGGCTCAGAGCTAAACTGTGATGTGCTCCC
>NC_056741.1:967117282-967227282 GCF_019279795.1 Protopterus annectens
ACTTACCATTACTTATCAAAGTTGCCTGGATATTCTTCATCTGCCTAACAGGAACATCATATTCAAGCTGACTAAATCAAAACGCTAGTTATTATCTGAAAACACTTTAATCAGATGTACATTTAAACAGATGGAATACTTCTGTATTATTGTCATTAAGGTATGAACACAATATACCAAATACAAATGTCTTCTTGTGTATACCCCAAGATGTGCAATCGATAATGACAGTAGTATAGTACCTAGGCATTAAAGTTTCTACCTCACAGCTTATTGTTCAGTCCTGAAACTGGGATGCTGTCTGAGTGTACAGTATGCTGTATGTATGGAGTTTATATGTTCTTACCTTGTCTGCATGGATTTTTTATCTGTCTACTGTATGTTTAAAAAAAATCATAATGGTTACACCAGCTACACTAAATTGCCTGTCTATATAGTAAATTTACCGCTTGCCCTTTTGGACTTGTTTATAGATGAAAAGCATATGAAATGTCCACCTCACTTACACAAATAAATAAATACATTTAATTACGGTGTCAAACAGCCTCAAGGTATAGTATATGCCAGATTGCAGTTGTCCTGTTGTGTAGATTGCTACAGTAGCAAAACTGCATTGTAAGTAGAACCTCAAAGCACAGCAAGACACGACCACTGCTGGGTCCAAAGAACTTTATTTCACAAAGGTTTAGCGCTTTCTTCCCTAGTAATGGATGGAAATTTAGAATGCGGTCTAGGGAAGTTAGGAATGTAAATAATTATTCGACTAGCTTCATTACCACCTTTAATTTGGATGCGCCTGAGGTTGTCGATATTGTTCTCAAGAATTGGGAAATCTTGAGAAGTGATAATAATATAGGAAATAAGGTGGGGGCCCTGCCTAAAGTGGTATTTAAGAAGGATCGATCCCTGAAAAATATACTGGAAGCTGGCACTTATAGTCTGGGTGAATACCAACATAGAATTAAGGGCAATTTTAAATGTAATATGTGTTCTTTTTGCTCACATATTTTAGAAACTACAGAACGGTATAGATTGAATAGTACCTTGTTATATATTGATGGACATTTCAACTGCAATAGCCAAAATGTAGTATATGTGGCTAAATGACAATTGTGTCCTTTTTTATGTAGGAAAAACATGTAGGCAGTTTAAAAATAGGATAGCTGAACACCTTTTAGATATTAGGCATGGTAAGTTAACCAATGCATTAATTAGACACATTAATTTACGTAGGGACCACAAATTCAAATTTTTGGTTATACAGCAGGTAACAAAAGATGTTCAGGGTAGAATTATAGACGTTGTTTTAGATATATGTGAACTTAAATGGCAGTTACAGCTAAATGCCACTGAGTTTCCAGGGATTAATGAAACTACTGCAATAACATGTGTCTTAAAGTTTAATAATATTTTAGGTTAAAGTATTTTAGTGTATTAACATTTGTATTAATGTATTAATGAATGTGCTTTTTAGTGGACAGCTTTAACAGTTTATTGACTTGTTTGTCGTTTAATTAGTTAATTGGCGTGATATTTATTATATAAAGGCTGGGTGGGATTTGATGCATTGTTCTGAGGAAGTCCCTACAGGAGGGAAGAAAGCGCTAAACCTTTGTGAAATAAAGTTCTTTGGACCCTGTAGTGGTTGTGTTGTGCTGTACTTTGAGGTTCTACAGTTGGTTTGGCAGTTGGTTGAGAAGAAGTGCATTCTAAGTAGCCTCTAGTTAGTGTTAGTTCTATATCCAGGAGAGGGTGGGGAGAAGAAAACATATAGTGGCAGACAGATGTGAGACACAGAGACACAGAGAGGGGTACAGGGTCATGGTTTATACAGCAGACAGCTTAAAAAAACATTACATTGTGAACCCTGCTGTTTAATTTTCCTGCTTTTGGAGGCATTAAACAAATTCTGAAAGGTATATTAACTGTAGTTTTCCCTTCTGGTGCACTGTTTCAAACAGGCCTGCCTGTACTAAAACTAACTGTGTGAAGCTGGTGTACTAACAAGATGATATCAGAGATGTCCAAAAAGTGCTGGAATACTGTAAGATGTTTGATTAAATAACACAGGTAACACTAAGATAATATGATGCATTACAATGCTTCAAGAAGTGGGAAGATACTGTTGTACACCATTGATTATGGGAAAGTAACAATCAGAAAACTGATAGTAACTGAGGCCAGTATACATAGTGACAACCTGGATACCTAGTCTATTAAATATTATGTTACATACACACTGGCTATTGCCTCATTTACAAATCCTTAGCATACCCTATCCTCTTAGACCTACTGTAAATTCACAAGTCCATTGGGGCATAAACACTTGCTCAAGAGATCTAAACCTCTTTTGCAATATCAATAAAATATGTTGTAGAGAGATATGTATTAAGCAGAATATCTCTTTGTTGGACTGCCTTCTTCTCCACATAAAGCAAAGTACTTCTTTTACACTATAAAAACTTAATCTGAACAAATGTATGGGTAACTGCAATTTCACCCCTGGTTTATCACGCTTGCCCCTCAATGATAGGGGCAATGTGTACATGTTCTGCTTGTCACTGGGTTATTCATACTTAAAATGTAATAACTAAAAGCTTGGGAATGTATGTCTAGGCTTCTAAAGATCTTCAAGGATCAATAGCCTAGAAACACCTATGACCTTTGTAATAAAGCTGAAAACAAGGAGCGCTGTGGATTTGTTTCAGCCCAACTATAATATCAACTGCCTGCACTAGAGTAAAGGATAAACGCCACTGTAGCAATCTCTGCAAGGCCTTTGTCCCTTGCCTCATGCATTCAAAAGAGAAGATAAAGCGGTATATGGGTTCAAGATATTTATTGTACATAAACACGTCAGGAACTGCAATTGAAACAAGTATTTAAACTAATTGAGTCATCATTACTTCAAACACACTCACATGTGCATCTCCATTCATGACTGGATTCACTCTGGCTGACTGTACAAAATGGGACAGTTCTTGCACATGCTCAGTACTTATATGCATGTGCTATCTAGCTACAGTGGCTGAACAGGAATAATACACATGATGCTCTACATCCTCTTTTTTGATTTGTTCAACATGCAGTAGAAGAACAAGACAACCTACATGCTAGATAACATTTCAGTATAAATAACAAATCAAATCAGAACTGAAGTCCATGTCACTGTGTATTTTGGATTGGGTCTGGAAATTTTACTCGATCTGGTTACATAAAAACTTTGAAATGGCTTAGCAACAGAGACAGTTATTGGGGAATTCTTCTCAATAAGAACTTCAAGAATTGTGTCAGGATTATTTGAGGAAAATACACTGTCTTCTGCAATCTGAACAAGCATAGGGTGACTCTGAGAAACAGAGTTTTTGGCACAGGCAATCTGCTGCGTCACTGATTTGGAGATTAGAAGTATATGTCTTTGGTTCCTTCTGAAATCCATTCCTTCCAATTGTACAATATAAGATCTCTGTTCTTCACAAATATTCTTTATAATTCCCACTCAGCCATATCCTTTAGATGTTTGCATCCTTACGCTTTTTCCTTGTCTTAATGGTCTAAGAGATTTTCTAGATTTATCATAGTACAACTTTTGTGGCTGGTATTTTTTCAAACGTTATCTTGATCACTCTGTCATTCTTAGCATTCGGAATCAATTGTTGTTTACTGATCAGTAAGGTTGCTCTTGTCAGTCTAGACATTAATGTCTGAGCAGATGAACAAAGTACGTTATCACAGGGAATGTTTCTGAGATTGAGTAGGTTAAGAAAAACATAACTACCATCTTTCTTTGATGTCTCTAACAAACAATTCACAATTTGAACTGCACGCTCAGCTAATCCATTGGACTGTGGATACTCAGGACTACTAGTAATATGGACAAAGTCCCAAGACTGAGCAAATTTCTTGAACGCTGACTTGTAAACTGTGCATCATTGTCAGATACGACTTTGTGCGGACTACCATGCACAGCAAAATGTCCCTTCAATTTTGTGATGACAGTCCTAGATGTTAGATTAGGAAGAAGGTCAAGTTCAAAAGAATTCAAGTAAGAGTTTACTAACACTAATTAATGCTGACCATTCTATTTGAAAATATCAGTAGCAACCTTTGACCATGGTAATTCAGGAATCTGGTTTAGCTGATGGTGTACTTACAAAAGCGGATAAACTAAACCCCATAGTAAGGTGAAAAGATGCCTCAGCATTAAAAAGAAATGGCTGGTCAACTACCTCATTCCAGTATTCAGAAGATGTGAAATTAGGAACTATTTAACTAACAACAACTTTAAATACTATGACAGAGGAGGCATATGTTTGTTCAGATCTGGCAACCAGAGCTAAAACTGTATGTATGCTTGTTTAGTTTAGTTTCTGCTACCCAGTAAATACTACTCTGTCCAAAATTGATAGTATGCCACAAGATGGAAGAAAACATGGAGTCTTTATCCAGATAAGATTATACACACTGAGGCTACAGGACTGTATAATTTAGGAGAAAATGGAGCATCACACAATATGTGATTGGAGGATGTTGTACCAGGCCACTGATCTCCTTTATCTATTTTTCTATCTATCTAT
This sequence comes from Protopterus annectens, assembly GCF_019279795.1. Taxonomy (NCBI): domain Eukaryota; kingdom Metazoa; phylum Chordata; order Ceratodontiformes; family Protopteridae; genus Protopterus; species Protopterus annectens. The sequence continues at coordinate 967,121,860 of NC_056741.1, forward strand.
CTATCTAGCTGTATATCTATCAATCTTTGTCTGTTTCTTTACTTAGGTAGGTAAACCTACTTACAGTAGAGGGTCAGAGTAGAGATATTTCAAGGAGTTAATAACTCTCATTTTATCTTCATTATTTTCTCCCATCATCTACATTGCAAGTAAAATAATGTAACAAGTCTAGGTTTGTGCTCCCCTTAGTCATGAATTATGGAGTTTCTTGTAATTCTGTCTTCTTAAGGTTTTTTCTTGTAAGTTCTGACTGAGGTATATTGTCTGTGAGACCTTCAGCATCATGCAAAGGGGTCCACAATGAAACCTGAAATGTGTGGTGATGTAATTCCTCTGAGATTCATACTAGTTACATACTGGTCATTCAAGGAATTGTATGACCCATTAATGGGAATGATGCATTATGTTAAAAAGAAAGGGGATTCCCTGTTTCTCGTGTGTCTTCCTCCATTAGGTAAAGACTTCCAAGCTGCTTCCAAGAACCATTTATAGTTTTCTACAGCTCAGGCCTGAGAATGGAGAGGAGTGAGCTCACCATTCTATTGCAGAATCACTATAGATTGACAGAAGAGCTCAGTAATTTGGACTCAACTAGATTAAGAAAGTGTAGTCTAATAGGAATAAGATACTTTAGGCAATTTTGATGTTGAAAATGTCTGTGTAATAAGCATATTCTGCTTTTTAAGCAAGTTTCTTTTATTATCAATATACTATTTTTTCATGGTTTTAATAGTTAGTGGAAGAAAATTATTCTCTGGACTATTAAAATTTTATCTTCCAAAATGTAGGTGCAGAGACCTGGAAATAAAGTGCATAATTTGCCCCATTGCTGCATTACTAGTGCCTTATGCAGCAGGGGTGTAGCCCTTTTTTTTTTTTCAATTCGTACTCTAAGGGCTAACACTGTTGACCCCAAGTAATGTATGCTGCCCACTTGGAGTTATCCAGGCTGCCCACTCACAGTTGATAGCCCATCTCCAAGCCAGTACATGATCACTTAATACAAATGAAGTTAACCTGTGGTTGTATACAGGTCCAGAACACCATACTGCCATGACGTTTCCTGCTTAGCATTTTATGACACTGTTCCATTAAATAAATTGCTTACCTCCCCCAGTTTTTAGTAATAGTGAAATAAAACTTCTGTTGAGTAAAATATTTGCTTTCAGACTTTCTCTATTATTCAGACTGCCAAACAGATATAAATTCCACCAAATATTTCTCCCCCTCTTCCAGTGAGTCACCAACCTTAAAAAGAGAGTTTGTCACTAACACAAAATCTGAAAGAATAAAACATAAGGAAATTATTAGCAAATTTCTCGAAATATATAACACATGCAACTAAAACATGCCTGAAGACAAGATTATCAATTTCAACAATTGGCTTAAGTATTGGTGTCATTCAAAGGGGATCCAATGCCTGTCAGCCTGGGATGACATGCTCGACAAGCCACGATGCTTCGCTAGGGATGGCTTGCACCTGTCACCCCTGGGCTTTCGGATATTGGCAAAGGCTCTTGCTACCCCCATAGTGCCTTTTTTAGGCAAGGCTCAAAGACAAACCCACCTCCATAGGTATCACAAGGGATAAGAAACTAAGAGTAATGCTACTCAACGCCAGAAGTCTAAACCTCAAGATGCACACACTCGAAACTCTCCTTAGCATGGAGAACATCGATATCTGTGCAGTAACAGAAATCTGGTTCAAGGCTCTCGAGAGCACCCCAGCACTACCAGGTTATACCTCATACCATGCTTTTCGGCCCCAAAACTTGGACCGAACCACAAAAGGAGGGGAGTATCAATATTCGTCAAAGATACCCACACCTCCAGGTTGGTGGCACAGCACGAAGCATCAGAGACTATCCATGTGCAACTAACAGTGGATAAAACTGCCTTCCAGTTTATAGCCTGCTACAGAACACCCTCCCAAACCCAGGAACCCCACTCGGCCTTCCTGAGAACACTGGAAAATATGAAGGTCTCTCCAAACACCATTATATTGGGTGACTTCAACTACCCAACCATAGACTGGGAGCATTACTCTAGCTCCAACACCCTAGCCCAAAGGTTCCTAGAATTTATAAACTCAAATGCTATGGAACAACTTGTTACCACTCCCACAAGAGGGGAAAACATACTGGACCTGATCATCACCAACATGGGGACTCTATGCTCCAGACCAGAAGTGTATCCCTCACTGGTAAGATCAGACCATAAACTAATCTCACTGGATATTCACATCCCAACCCCACCCCATGCCCAGAAATCCACAGTGAAAAACTTCTCTAAAGCAAATTTCACACTCCTCAAAACCAAGGTGGAATCCTTCAAAGCCCCTGGGCCTGTGGATAATACAGCCCAGACAGCAAAATCCTTTATAAACGCATTCTATGAACACCTTCAGGAATGCATGGATCATGCAATCCCAAATAAAACCAAGACCCAATCCTCCAAAGGCAGATGTCCTGTCTGGTGGACCCCAGCCATAAACAAACTATACAACAGAAGGAGGAAGCTACTGCATGATAGAGCAAAATCCCAAAAAGGGAAGGCATCTCTGATCAGTATTAGCAAAAAACTACAGGCACTCATAAAATCGTCTAAGGCCAGCTTCGAGAGAAAAATTGCACAGGACACTAAGGATAATCACAAGGCTTTCTTTAGTTATGTTAGGAACCTGGGTGGGAATTCCCAGATATGCTCAGAATTAGTCCAAAATGACAAAAAATACACCGAACCCACAGACATTGCCAACATCCTAGCTGACAAGTTCAGCGCAAACTTCTCCCCCCCCTCCCCACCAAAAGGGCTAATATCTATCCCAGCAGAGTGCTGCCCCCCTGACATCTCGGATGCTCAGGTAAGAGCTGCCCTCTCCAAAGCAAGAAACACAGCATCAATGGGACCAGACGGTGTCCCGGGCTGCATCCTACATGAACTACAAGAAGAGCTAAACCCAAACCTAAAACTACTGTTCAATCTCAGCCTTACTACAGGATATGTACCCAAAGAGTGGCGTACAGCAACAGTGGTCCCTCTCCACAAAGGTGGTGCCTCAACGGATCCTGGAAACTATCGCCCCATAAGTCTCACTAGCTTGGTCTGCAAAGCTATGGAAAGGATCATCATGGACCTTATAAATAAAGATATTGGGGACCTGCAGACACTGGATCCTACCCAGTACGGCTTTGTTAAGGGCAGATCCTGCCTCTTGAACCTGGTCAATTTCTTTAAAACAGTCACCAAGGCCATTGACAAGGGGAAGGTGGTCCACACAGCCTACCTGGACCTCGCAAAAGCCTTTGATACAATACCCCACTCGGGCATTACAGATAAGCTCACCAGCTTAAATATAAACCCCTATATCACTAGATGGGTTGCAAATTGGCTCAAGGACAGAACCCACATGGTTAGAATATCTGGAGCCATGTCAGACTCCAAACCAGTTACAAGTGGCATCCCACAAGGCTCAGTCCTGGGACCTCTCTTGTTCGGTATATATTTCTCGGAGGTACAGGCCAACATGGAAGGACTGTGGCTGACCAAGTTCGCAGATGACTGCAAACTGGGTGCCATAATAGACTCTCCAGCTGACACAAGCATCCTCCAAAAGGGCCTCATAGAAACAGACATCTGGTGCCAGAGCCATGGCCTCAAGCTAAACGTCAAAAAGTGTATAGTCATCCCCTTTGGCAAAAACAATGTGCCCACAAATTACCACATAGGTGGTAATCCATTAAGTACAGAAGAAGTAATTAGGGACCTGGGGACCCAAGTTGATAGCAATCTCTCATTTGACAACCACGTGGCCAAAGTGGTTAGAAAAACATTTTATATAGCCCACCTAATCATGAAGGGATTCACATCTAGATCAGGGGAGGTCATTGTGCCTCTTTACTCATCCCTCATCAGGCCCATAATTGAGTACAATGCCCCTTTTGGGATGTACCTTACCAGACACCTGCAGCAACTGGAAAGACCCCAAAAGTACCTCACCTAGAGGATCAAGGGGCTCAAACAGATGCCGTATGCTGCCCGGTTAAAGAAACTCCAGCTCTACTCAGTGGCATACCGCCTGCTCAGAGGCGATCTGTGCCTGACGTATAAAGCCATGTCCAACCTGGAATTAATGGACATGCTGCACCTCAGAAAATCCAAATCCCATCGATCTACACGCTTGAGGGACTTGAACCTCAGCACTGAAATAAATAGGACATGCTGGAGGGACAGATTCATAACCCAGAGGCTCCCTTCACTCTGGAATAAAATCCCAGTCCAGGTTAGGCAGAGTCCCTCATTGACTGTCTTCAAGAGGAATCTTGATGAGTGGATGGGAGATCGTAGGTTTACCCCGGGTATCACTTCTGTGTCACTGTTAGACAGAGGCACAGTATACTAACCTTGAAAAAGGGCATAGCAAAATTAATTTAATATGGGTGGCGAAAGCCATACACACTCTGGCTAGGCTTATAAATGCCCTAGGGCAGATAGCCTAGTATGAACCTATGAACCTATGAACCTATGTCCCATACGTAACAAAAATAAGCATAAGGTACCCCAGCTTGGAAAAGCAAGTGCTCTGAGGCAGTAATGCCATCTAGATTAATAATACATACAATACTGAAGTTTTATAACCAGTAGAAAAGTATTCATAGCTTGATAGATCATAGTCTTATCCTACAATGTAAACCAGCAACTAAAAACAGTCATCTGTAATCACTAACAGCCTCAGTGTTCCAATACTTGTCAAATAGCTAATCAATACTAAAGTACTAGGCATCTTCACGATAAAATCCCAAAATCTGATACTTACATCAAACTCCAACATGGACAAAAAATAAACCTCTAAATTAGGACTCCTTTACAGAGTCGAGTACTTCTTAGCAGACAAGTCTAGATTTATTACTGTAGGAATCATTCGGTTTTCTGGCCTACTATATACTATTTATGTCCTCTGTTCTAATGAATCTCCCACATCACGGATTATTAAACCAGAGCAGTGCTGTAATAAAATCAACACATTTGCAAACAACTCTTCCAACAAAACTCATCACTGTATAGCCCTACAAAACCTACACTGGTTTAAATCCTAGCATACCTTAATATTTCACACAAAATATTAAACTACTCCCAAATATGCCTAACGATAACCTCCTCACCTGCATGACATGGAACCAAAGTCCACTTCACTTAATCTGGCAAGCAAATTAAAGCCAATAAATGGCTATTGATATCGGTTACACTGCTTACGCAGCAAACCTCTGAAATACCTTATAGTCATCACTGAGGTGGCATCCCAAGTAATTTTCTTATGCACTAATAACCCACAAAAGTTAAAACAAGAACTGTAATTATCATTTATAACAACATATGCACTGTAATAGTGGGGTTGTGTTGTGCTAGCAGCAGAGACCCACAAAGGATAATAAGTACCACCCTTTTGTTATCACTAACAAGTTAGAACAGAAGGTCAGAAAGTACTAGGGCAGCGAGAAAGTTTTCATACGAATGCCTTATGACGGGAATAAAGCTAAAAAATTGTAACTTGCCGTAAAATGAATTATATCACACTTTAATTTACCCTTTTTCAAAGCACTTAATTTATAGGATGCAAATTATTAACTTTGAGGGTCCAAAGTGGGTATATTTACCAGAAACTGAGAGGAAGACATTCCTGTAAACAGGAATGTATGATCTGGTAAGTTGCAACCAGATTTGCATAAAGTAATCTGTGGAAAACCTGGTGCACAAAAAACCCACTGTGAGACTCTAATAAAACTACTTTTTCAGTCATCAAAGGAGGAAGATGATCAGTCAGCCTGTGGACAACATACCCACAACCACCATCAGCCTGCTAACATTTAAAGCAGAGATCCATCAATAATGGAACATGCACTGGTTCATGTATATTTCATGCTGTTTGGAGGCAATTTGTGTAAGCAAGTGTTTAAGGAGGTCAGTCAACTCTAAGTCTTTTAAGCAAGTAAACTAGCTAATACTGGTATTCCTAGAAGAGGGTTTTAGTTTTAATGATTCTGGTTATCCAGCTCAAAACAAGATTGCTTTCTCAAAAACTTTTAGAACCCATTAAATGCAATAAAAAAGAGAAGTAACCTTCACTCTAGAAAAATCTCACAAAGCAAGTATCACATAGTGACGTGGCCTTCTGCTTCATCCTCCACATAACTATAACTAGAAAATGGTTTAATTATCCGACTCTGAATGTAGGAATCAAACTTTGTAAATACATACATACAAAAAATACACTGCAGTTGTAGGTTTTTCTACTTGTCCTTTTCTTTTCCTCCACTCCTATCCTTCTCCCTTAATACAACTATCACCCAACCTCTACCCCTTTAATATTTCATTCTTACTTTGTTCCTAAAATGGCGCTGTACTGACATGTAAGACTAACTTGTATTGTACCAGCTCTGCAAGTTGAACTTTACATTCCAACATAAATACAGTTAGTTATGTAACCTGTAATACAGTAATGTTGCCCTTTGTAATCTGTGGTACAATATTATGAATTGTAACTAATTATGTAAACACTGTACTTTTTGCTGCAAATCACATTGACTTTGTAATTTGTTGTGCTTCTGCATCTGACCTTGTCTGAAGAGTCCCACGACCAACCCAACTACCCAGTCAACAAAAACAATAAATAAATAAATACATACATACATACATACATAATTACATATATACATGCTGCTGTTGGCTGCAAAAACAAAGATGGGCACATATCGACACAAGTTCATAGGTTGGTACTAGGCTATTGGCCCTAGGGCCTATACAAGCCTAGCCATAATAATTCCCTGGTTATTTCTTCCCACAATATTTACTTCCCTGGACCCCTGTCTAGCAGGGTGACTGACGTGATCCCCGCGGTAAATTTCCTATGTGAAAAGACAACAGCCACAACCCTCTTCTGCACCAAGAGTCTGTACTTTCTAAGGTACTTGTAAGATGAGAGTCAGCAAAGAAAGGTGTTTCCGTCATCTCACTGAAACCACACAAACATCACATCAGTATACACTGATGTACACCTGCAGTTTGGGAATTAAATGCAAAAGAAGTGTTGCTATAATGAAAGAAAGACTCATGCAGTAATTCAAGAACTGAACATCAATGGAGTCTTGGTCAAAATTTTCACATCAGGATGCAGGTACTTTCAACGTGCTTAGAAATAAGCAGAGCTACCACAGAGAGACAAAAACTTAACTAGAACAGTGATACCACACAAACAGAAATGTGTTTACATCCACACTTTGCTATGAATTCCAGCTACACCATCAAATAAATAAGATCTGTAGTCTGTAAGTATGCAAAACGTCAATATGGCAGCAAGAATGAAGAGAAGAAGAGGTATCAGTGCCTAGTCTTCAGTACCTTCAACTCTGCTCTGCTGAAGAAATGCTGTATTAGACTCCTTGCAGACAGTGTCTACTACCTAGATACATACCTGCTATGTGCCCACACTCTTCTAATAAGGTCCTAACAGATTAAGACCTACCATGTAGCTATTCCATAACTCTGGAATACACTGTCACAGGACATCCTGAGCTGCAGGTAGCTTGGTCCTTTCCAAATAAAACCCAGGGGGCACTGTTGAGTATGGTAACCTGTGTATATTGTCTAATCTGAATAGACTCCCACACTTGCTATCTTCCAAGCTACCTAGAATTCTCCCACCAGAAAAAAACATTAAACCACTAAGTTATCACTTCCTAAACATTCCTCTTCTTTCTGTCCTCATCTCACTCCACATATTACTGGGAAGTGTTAGTTCTACAGGTACACAAACAACAGTCCAAGAGTAGCACTAATATTAGCATATAACCCTGATTTAGATTTGCCTGTTACAATACTTTGTAGTGGCTGTCATTCCTATTCAGATATGTGACAGCACAAACCACGTCCACTTCCACATCTGTGTGTCCTGCTGTTTAAAGAAAAATAAGGTGTTCTGCTTTGAAAAAGTAGAAACACATGGACCAAAGCAGGTGTCCGGCCAACCCAAGCTCTATCCAAGAAGATCACCAACTGTAAGAAGAATGAGAAGCAATTTAGAAGCAAGCAACTGATGCCAAAAGCCACATGTGAATGAGCTACAAATCTGCAAATGTACATGAAGACAGGGTACTGAAGGAGTCATCTGTACCACTATCTAAGTGTAAACTTCAGTCCACTCGACTTCATGCAGTCAAAGACTGTGACATGATGACACCACGGCGTACAGTCTGACTTGCAGTCCCATGAAGTTTGTCTGTCATCTGTTGGTGCTGTTCTTCTCCACAGTACTGCAGTCACAAGAAAAGTTATAGTTAGTCACTCGTATCTCCATGTGATCAAAATATTAACTTAAAGGAAATATGAGAAGGGGAAAATACCTTAGTATCTGGCACAGCTTAACCCCATTTTGAATAAAGTTGATTCATCTTATTTATAACTGGTAATTACTGCTGGTCCACATACTTTTGCTGTGGGAATACCGCATTGTTATAACACTATAATACCAATGGACACCACAGCAGCAGCATTCTTATGGTAAGACAGGCTGACATTAAAAAAGTAGAAATCAATGAACTATGTACATTTTTAACTTACCCAGTTAGACTACTACCACCCCCTCAGAGATTACATGTATGCTACAGTGTACATAACTTGCCAATGTTCTTTTTTGTTCTGGATCAGACTTTATTGATCAGAAGCTATATTTATCATAAAATAATATGATGCTGTTGAAGGTTTGCATATTACCATTATAAGCACAGAGGATCATTGTTTCACGGAAGAGCCACCATAGGTCATTGTAATTATATCACTTTAAATGACAGTAAAATATTCCTTCACAGATTCAAAAACAGAAATAGCCCTCATTTCAAGTGCAGATTTCACACACCAGAGCTTTATATGCATAATCTGTGTTATTGCTGAGCAAGGCTTTATGTACAATCAGAATTCATGAAAGTAGACTGAGGTAACTGTGCTAGCTGTAGGAAACTATGATTATATATGGCAAGTATATTTTGTAAGAATCAGGTTAACTTTGGTGCAGAATGTATCCAGTAATGCTGAGAAACTACTTTGTACTTTAATTTCTAGAATAGCAATGTATTTAGTTTGCACACCTTTTTCATTGAGAACTATCTGTTGATATAGCCTGACAATAGTTTCTGAAAACCTTAAAACTGTAGCTTGAGCAAGTAAGGGACAACATAAAAATATAAGACAGTGCCCGGAATGAACAGACAAGTTGCGGTATGCTCCTGCACTGGAATCAGCCGTGCAGAGATTGTCACAGCAGAATGCTGATCCCTACTCCCACAGAACATTGCAGTGCAGTGAGGTCAAATATGTAAAAGAAGACATGTAGAAGGTAAAATTAAGTGAATGCAACCAAGGAAAAGAGATTGTATCCCCAAATTAATTGAATAGTTAATACTATTAATACAACAAAACACACTGGGAGAGGGTCTCTTGTCTAAATTATATAGAGTGGTGAGGAAAGAAACAAAATGTAGCAATGACAATTATTGGAACTATTTTACTCACATTAATAACAGACCTCTAGATAAAGAGGTTAAAACATTTTTAATATCTTCCAAGCAGACAGCTTCTCTTAGATGTAAACTTTTTCCTTCGAAATTCTTGCGTAGATCTTTCATCACACCTCATGAAATTAAATTAATGTTTAAAAAGAAGCAGGTTTGTTGGAGATGTAAACAGGAGCTTAAAGCAGATTGGCAACACATGTTCTTTGACTGTGTTGTACTTACACTTTACTGGAATAACATTAATCTTTTTACAGGCTTTATTTGGGGACAGTTTTGTTTTATATATGTTATTAATTCTTTTTAATATCCCCGATGTCCTGTTTGTCTTAAAATAATGAAATGCCATGTTTTATGGTCCATTTTAACAGTTGCGAGGAAAGTAGTAACCAAGAATTGGAAGAATGAAGCTACACCCTCTTTCAAAGAATTCACAAATATTGCATCCGAAGTATGTCATCTGGAAATTATCACTATTAAATCAAGATCTACTAGAATCACCTCCTACTATATATATATATATATATATATATATATATATATATATATATAACATGTGGACAAATTTCAACAAACTGCTTGATAAACCAAAATAGCTATACTCATATCAATTGTAATGTATAGGATTTGTTTAAGAATCTTCACTGTTAGCAGACACCCTTGTAAATAGTTGTTGTTCTTTGTTCTTCTTATTGTTCTTCTTTTGATGCTCACAAGTTTCTAAATACAAGTATTGTTATGATCAATTTGTTTAGTTGAAATCTAATAAAAGCATTGAAACAAGAAGTGCCAGCCTGCTGCATTTGTTTCAAGGTGTGTGTGCACTGATTTTGCTGATGTACAGGCTGGTGACATTTTCATGTGCGCTTGACAGAAGTGTACAATCGCCATTCTTTCCATCATACAACAATAAATACGGTACTATTATTGTGCTGTTAACAGGATCAGGTATTTTACAGTAGTTGTGCTAAGACTGCCAAACATAGTTGTACAAGTACTCAGCACAGTATCTAATGCCCATTTACAATCAAGATGAACTAGATTTCACACAAATGTATAAACTTTGGGCTATGTCATCATACTGCAATGACATTTGCAGGTACTGTTTTGTACTTGCTAATCATTCTACTAAACTAGTTTGGGTGCAGCTTCATACATCAATATCTTATTATTAATTTACTTGTTGACAAGTATTAATACTGGTTCACTTCATGTGCACTGAATTATATCATGCTGTTGGATTTATGAGTGCTGGTATTTCACTGGTCTATGTTCAGATATGCATCCAGGAAACAGTTTATAAAAGGCTTTCTTAACAAGTATTGTATTTGTATGACATTGTTTATTGCCATTTCCATTTATGACATCAACTACACTGATGTACTCTTGTGAAATACATTGCGACTATGTCCTGTTATGGTATCCTATGGGAAAATGTTCCTGTGCATTGTTATTGTTTTATGTGACAGTTTATTGATAGGATATTACTTCTTTATAATGCATGTATGTCTTCTTTGTGAAAATTGTGATCATCTTATACTGCACATGTATTGCATGAATACTCAGTGGCACACAACTGTACTGATGTCTGTTAAGATACATAGTTCTCTTACATGTTCCTATGGGCAGTAATAATGTTTATAATGCAAATGTATAGTTGTAAATATTCATGGTCATACATAATGTATGAACATTTTATCATACTATAATTGAGTTTCCAGAGCATTGCGATTATGTCTACAATACATAAATGGAACATACTATAGATGGCAGGGCATATGATGATATGCAATCTGAACTAGTGAAATACATCCATTGTAGTAAGAGTCATTAATGTGGACTGGAAAAGAAAGTTTCTTAGTAGCATCATGGTTGACACTGTCCAGAACTGTTTGGCAGTTGCATGTGTGCATGTAACAGCAGAACAACCCACATCATGTTGGTTCTATAAAGTAACCATCTGGCAGTTTAGCACTGAGGATTAAGGCTGTAAGCTGATAATGAGTTTCATCCTATAGTCTTGGGTTATATTCCCTCAATTATTTTTAATCTCTCAATGGGACTTGCATAATTGCTCTCCTTCCTATGCCACTATTGGTTATTTGTTCCCTCCAGGGGTAAGAGAAAGGCATCTCCTGACTAGGCAGGCACTCTATAGCCCATTCATTCCTATTAAGTGGGCCTTCTCATCCCATTATTTTCCCTGGAGGATGAGCTTCAGCTGTTACAGAGATGACTGAATGCTGGTCCCATAGTGGTCACTGTCCTATCCCTCCTAAACTCTTCTCAATATATGGTTTGCATACTCTCAATGGCTGCCGACTCAGGGAAAAATATGCATGCTCCCACACATCTGCCTCTCCAGCTGAGTGACACTGACCACTTTACAAAAGGTGCCTGCCCAGCCACTTCCACCAGTGATCATCTAGCCACTAGCAAGTGTCACTAATGTGGCAGGCATAGCTGCTTCCTTCTCCCCAGGGTGAGCTAGCTGGCATTGGCTGCTCAAGCTGACTTTCCCATGCCTAGCTCCTCCAGTGTCCATGCCACTATTCAAACATGAGTCATCTAGATAAGAGCAATGGCTTCTCTATACCATGGAGTGCTGCCGATTCCTTTAGTCTTGAGTTGCTTAATGTGTGAGTCTAAGAAAGTGATGTAAGCAGACAATGTTCCAGAGTAACCCATTCAAGGAGACACTCATGTCTAAAGGATTTATATAGTTAAACAAAAATACTAATACTACTACTACTAATAATAATAATAATAATAATAATAATAATTACTAATGGTACAAGAGGAATATGTACAGCTGTCCTTTATATGGACTTATTCAACAATGACACAGTTTTCCTTTATAAATGAACATGTGTAATATACGGCCATTTTGTAGGGCAACATGTCCTCAGCCTTTAAAGTGGCATAATTATACATTTGCATATAATTAGTAGACGTATAAATGTTATATTTTTGTGAGACATCTGGTTGTTTTACAAAACATTTGCTATCAGTAACACTCACTTACTAAGTGATATAGGAATAATCTGATACTTAGTGGATAAGTGAAATAACAATAATTTGATACTTAGTACATATCATATAGTACATGTATTTATAAAACAAATATATACTATAATGCTTATATCTGTTATAACATCTGCTTTCACTTGCAAAACCATAGTGGGATAACCTATAATTGTATAAATTCATCATTACTGACATCTGCTTGCTTTATACTTGCTGCAATTTTAATTGCACATTATAGTAGCTGAGGGTTCAACAATGTGGCTTACATTAAACAGTGCCAGTATAAAGCAAAACAGTGCCAGTATAAAGCAAAACCAGTGGTACTGACATTTTCTCATTTCACAGAAATCAGTGGAAAGAGACAGATTCTCCAGTCTACATGAGTAGATCCTAATATGGTGCATATATGCATATGAGTGCATTATGACTAAGATGTACAGAATATAAAACTTGGCATTGTTCAGAGATATAATTCATGTACTAAGTTTGCAGCTCTATGTGATCTAGATGGTGTTGCTACTTCTCAAAAAGGCATATGAACATGAATTCAAGACAATTTTATTATTGCAAAGATGAATGTTGAAGCTACATAGACTGTTTTACTGGCCTCAAGACACAGACACTAGGAAGGACAGCATCACTTTCATATCCAGCTGCTCCAGAAAGTGCTCCCCATATCCAAGATAAACTTATTTTATGAAGACATCAACCCTTGACCAACTCTGTGACGTATGTAGCATGGTACAGACTTGCATAGAGTTAATGCATGCCCAGTACAACTGAAAACCATGATAATGACAGCAGTCAGCATCTTGCATGATGATGCATGCTGGGAAATTCATCTGCATGCCCAGAATGCCCCAGAAAGCAGAACTCAAATTTAAAATTTAATACTCACAGCCTTTTTCTCCATAAATGTGAACAGTCTAGGTGCCTGTAAAATATGCCCAGAAGATTAAATGTTTCATGACAGCCAGTGCTAAAGTCTGCAATGGAAAAAACAGCCATAACACTGTTATAGCGCTGTTGCATATCACTGTCACTCTTGTCTGTGATTGGACAGTGGCTGGTAGCAAGGAAAATGGTAAGGTGGGAAATTTGTGCAGAGTTAAAACATGCGAGAAAGGAAGAAAAAGAATTAGAATTAATGCAAGTTCGTTTCAGAACAACTTGTCATCTTCCTAAAAGAATGCTCTTTTACAAACCTAAAAAATGGCATAAATTTAATGAAGGCAAATAAGATGTCAGTGAGTGAGACCTCCTGCAGTGAAAAGCAAGCAAGAAATAATTTTATTAGAGTTTATTTATAAAAATAAATTGACTGATCTTGTTTCTATGGCTAAATGTTAGTAATTCTTTATTACTGAGAAGGTCAATCAACAAACAAAAGTACTAATGAAGAAGAGATTGTGTGTGTCAGTGTTTTATGAAATGACAAAATTTGTGACCTTTAAAAGTGTTAATGTTGAAGATGAGAAAATCTTTCAATAACATTAATAATTTCAGCTGAAATTTATTTTCAGTTATGAATACCACCACAGGTCTCCCCTGAAAAGAGATCACCAGCCTAGCGGGACTAACTCAGTCAACAAATGATAAATAAAATAAAAACAATCCCAGCATAGAAGTACAAGCAATTTGCTTGCTGTTTTGATGTGGGCTACATCCTGTTAGGTAGTAAAACAGGAAGCAGGCAAAAAAAGAAAATGGAAAAAAAGGAAACTTACAAAACTAGTACATTGCTGTATAGGTCAAATTGAGTTAGTCATTGAGTTAGTAACTGAGTGAATAAATAATAACCTGTTCCAATGAGGAAGATTTGCTTTGTACCCTGTATGCTTCCTACAAGAAATCTGCTTTGAACTGCTTTGGTCTGCAGGCTGAAGGTGAAGCTCTGTGGATTAAAGCAATGCATCCTGTAAACATAGAAGGCACAAGATGGTTGCCATACCATGAGTGAATTGTGAAAGCACTTTGAATAAACTGTCCAATCATTACTAGAGATCTGGAGGATATGTCAGTAAATGGTACATGGAGCAAAAATGGTAAAGCAATGGCAGTACTGAAATAATGAAATCACCTAAATTGATACAGTTTCTGAATTTTTAAATCCTGTATTGCATTTGCAATTATCTCCAGACTGGCACTGAAATTCCAGCAATATAAGAATAGATTCAGTGCAAGTAGTAGTTACTTTTCTTATGACAAATATGAAAGCTGATTTTGAATGATACAATTACTTGTTTTAGTGCAAGAAGTAGGGTGGCAAATGGAAAGTTGCATTGCAGAGGGGTTCAGCTCACATTGTATGTTTTTGCAAAATGCAGCACTAGATCAGATACTAATGAACATGCAATTGTGGTCAGATGAAACATATTAAATATAGTTTAAATGCATTACATTCCATTACAAACCAATTAGAAGTACATTTCTCTAAAATATAAATGTGTCTGTGCAGTTACTGGAACAGGATTTTTCAACCCGTTTAACTTTGTGATCTTCACTTCTTAAATAACTATGGAGAAACAGAAGTAAAATCATTCCTTTCATACTGCAGTAATTTACTGGAACGTTAAGGGGATACTTCTGCTTCAGCAATCTTGCAACAGAGATCAAGGCACACATTAATAAGCTAAATGCAGTTTGCTTTTTAGCTGTAGATTCCATTAATTATGGGTGGAATTGAAATGGAAGAATGGCATGACATAAAATATATTCTTGTAATTATTAAAAGATTTCATCTAATTATCTGTTCTACTTGAGAGTGTAAAAGAAGTTTCTCCTTAACATACTAGATTAAACAATGCTGACAAGGTAACTTGACATCTTTAACAACAGTTAGTCTGACCTTTGAGTCAGTGTTTGTAAACTGCCGAGAAAATGCTTTAGCTAATGTGTCGTCTGCATGAAACAGAACAAAGAGGCTGCAGACAGAATAATATGGTTCCATAAAGGAGCTTAATGGTCAAGAAAAGGAGTGTCAGAGTTAAGTACAAGTACAATAATACTGATGCACAGAAGAATGATGGAAAAGCTGAGATGCTTGTACTCAACTCGAAAATCTGTCTTATAAAAGTCAACATTTGGTGTGTGATACATGCAGATCTGATCAGTACATGCACCATTGTGTAACTATCAAAAATATATATCCTTTCTTGCAAAAATGTTGTAGGAAGAATACTTTTAACTGAGTTTCAGCTATACAGCAGGTATTATCAGCATAATCAATGCTATATACTGTCTCCACAGTGCAATCTAGGCACCCAGAGCAACTGCTACTATAGCCTGCTACAGCGGGTCTATATTATATCATCGAACGCTTAAAAAAGTGAACGCTGATTGATCGACCTAATTTAAGTGAACGCTTACAATCTCGAACTGTCAGATCAGCGATTTTTTTCCCAGGGAAAAAAATCGCTGATCCAAAACACATACACACAACACAACACAAGCACACCAAACAAACAGAAATCCACACACATACACCTAAAATCTGATACCTAACCCTACACTAAACTATGCACACACCACTAACTACCCACTTACCTTAACCCAAACCCTAACCCTAAGGTCCGTCACTATCGCACACTCACCTCACCCGCTCCCTAACCCTAACTCACTTAAATCCACCCTAACCCTCATGTCCACTCAATCGCACACACACCTAACCTGAGCCCTAACCCTAATTCACCTAAATCACCCTAACACTCACATCCACACAATCGCACACTTACCTGAATCTGACTTTCCACCATAACACTGAAAATACCAAAGCAACAGAAACGGACAACCAAATTCTTTCCCTAGGAAAAAATTTGAGTTTCTGCTGCTTCGATATTTTGCAGTTTCGTGAAAATAAGTTCGATCAATCAGCGTTCGCTTTTTTAAGCATTCGAGGATATAATATAGACCCGTTACAACATGTATGGATTCCTCTTATATACAGGTCATATGTGAATATCATTGCCACAAAATTTAAGTTTTCATACAACATTCCAGTAGCACAAATTATTCACACATCTTGTATGTCTGGGCTCTAAAGCATGATTTCTACAGTGGAAACATGGCAGCATACCACTTGGTCATCAGTACATAGCTGTCAACTGTACAGATTTTCCCAGACTGGCCAGATTTTTGCCTCATATTTTTGGTCCGTTTTTCATAAAATTGTGGTTTTCTGGCAAATTAGTGGCAAATCATTAAAGACTGAAATTAGAAAATAATGACAGACATTTGTGTTTCTGACTTCATACCCTTCAGAAAATTCATGCTAATCCAAAACCTGATTTATATCAACTTTCTATGTTTGTAAGAGCAATATTTAAAAATTGTCCCTATTTTGGGGCCTTTGTCCCACTTTTATTTATGACTTTGTCCAGATTTATTGCTCTAAGGAGAGGTATATAATGTTCACTGCTACCTTGAGTACTTATGGGGATAAACCATATGGAGGGGGCATATAAGGCAACACAGCAGCAGCGGATCAAAACATCACTGATTGTGGGTCTTTGCCCATCTGAGGATGTATTTCTATTACCTGAGTGCTTCTGGTGGTGCACTGCAATATGTAAGCAAAAAACAGTCCCCTGCACGAAGAAAATTGCACGGCAAAATGGGATCCAAAGAAAAAATGAAGCCAGCAACTGGATGGCTGAGAATAATTAATTTATTAATCAGACATTATAAAGACTTCGATCTCACAGACCGGTTTTGGCATAGAGTTAGCTTAGCCTTCTTCAGTGTGATAAAACAGCAAACAGAATGGAAGTCCTTTAATACAAAAAATGTTAATTAGAAGCAAAAATACTCAAACATGATTGGTGAACTCATGAATAAAACATAAATAAGACATTCAAAGATGTTCATTAAGTCCCAGATAAAAAAGAGCACCTAACTTAATTATCCATTTTTTCTCTTTAATATTTAATTTATTATGCCAGCCAGATTTCACTGTGCGATCACCTAGAATTTTGTCAATAACAAAAAAATGAAACCTTGCTGTAGGGTGTTTTAATGTGTGTTTATAAAGCGCATAACTGGGTTTTTTACATTTAACATCACTTAGATGCTCTGAGATGCGTAACTTGAATGGCCTTGATGTCTGTTCTACATAGAAACAGCGACAACTGCAGCATACCATATAAATTATCCAGTCACTATTGCAATTAGCAAAAAATTTTATGTCATATACAGTGCTACAATTGCTGCTTGAAAATTCTTTGGTCTTTAAGACATGTTTACAATTAGTACAATGGCCACAAGGTACACATCCAATAAGTTTATCACCCAGCAAAGTGGTTTGTGTAATTTGTAACAACATTGATTGTGAATGGTGTTTGTAATGATTAAAGTAAGTACCTAGGTTTTTACCCTTTCTAAACGAAAAAGAGCAATTTAGTGGTATCACAGAAGACAATGCAGGATCAGCGGACAGAATATTCCAATTTCTTTTAATAATATTAGTGAGTTGTCCAATATTCCTGCCATAGGTGGTAATAAATCTGAGTGAAGCGGAAGAAGAGCCTGGTTTCTGTTTATAAGTGAGCAGATCATCCCTGCTCAGTTGTGATGCGGCAATAGTGATATGGCCTGGTTGATATCCCCTATTGTTAAATCTATGTACTAAATCCTGGCTGTATGAATGAAAAATATTGTCATTTGAGCAATTACGTCTCATACGAATAAACTGTGACTTAGGAATATTCCTGGCGATATGTTTTGGATGAAAGCTGGATGCGTGGAGCAAGGTGTTGTATTGTGGAAATTTTCTGAACACCTCAGTATTGAAGGAGTTGTTAGGATTTCTTGTGATCTTAACATCCAAAAAAGTGATAACATTTTGGTCATAATTAATTGTAAAGTGTAACCCCCATTTGTTATCATTCAGGTATTCCACAAATTCAATATGCAATATGTGCCAGGTAATGTTTGTGCTATGCTGCATGCTGAGTACATGACTGTGACCACACTGCAGCAGCCACACTCATACCAAGGTTGGGACATCCTGCAGTTATGGATACAGAATAAAAAAGTATTGCTACTGAAGCAACAACAAGATTGCAATAAACAGGAAAAGCATATTAGGATGTCCGTGCATGCATGACGATGTTATCACCACCACCCCCACACACACACACACACACACACACACACACACACACACACACACACACACACACACACACATGAATATTGTATAATGTATTCATCTGTGCAAACACCAACCGCATCATGTATATTTCTGCTTAATCTGAGACCCATAAGATATCAGCATTGCCATACCAGCAATCCAACTTTGGATAGGCAGTGCGGGACCTCAGCATGTAAATGTCATGTCCACATTACTGCCAAGTGCAGAGTATGTATGGAAGTGCCTATGGGGATCTGCTGTAGTGTCAGTGGCTCTGCAGGGTGCACACTCACCTACAAAGTCAGTCTGTCGGGAAAGCCAGAAGGCTGTGAGTTCTATCTGCACAGCTGATGCTGGGATTTGTATTCCAGTAGTGCCACTGCAGTGCAGCATTTGAAGGATATTGCTCTACTGAAGTATTGTCCTTTAGATGAGATGTTGAACCAAGCATTCATCTGCAGGAGTTGCTAGTGGTTTAGGTGATACGTTAAAGCTCTAATTGAACTTATCAAAAAAAAGTAGGAGCTTTTCTTATTTTACTAAAACCAAATAAACATCATGCTTACTAGAAGAAACACAAAAGATTCACTAATTAACTAAGATAATAACATTATGTATGTACTATGTTTATGGATGCCAGGCTTGAGAGTGACACATCATTGGAGTCTGACATTTTACAATGAAAGCTAAAGTTTGCTGTATCTCAGGGATTTCTTTTATAAATATAATTATATATATATATATATATATATATATATATATATTTTCACTCTATAGCATAGAAATACTGAATTATCCAAATTCAGTATCACAAAACTATAAAGTTGAATCCCCTAAATGCCGAACATACACAAACACGAAACACAAAACCACGAATCTACAAAAACACACATCACACACAACCAAACACATACACACACCTGCCCTTAGTATATTCAGGGGGGCTGCACCCCCCCACACCCCCCTACTTATATATATTAACGCCGAGGTTGCACAACACTCCAAAATACACAGAACCCAGCATCACACATTCCACAGCCCCCCCGCACAAGCACACATCACATACACACAAACACCAGCACTCCCAACACTAACACATTCACACTGCACAACACCTACCTTAACCCACACCTCAAACACCCCAACACACTCAAACACACACAAACCCTCCCCAAAACCTCAAAAACAGTACACTTACCTAATGCGCTATCTGTACCGTGGGTTCGACATAATCCATTCGACACTTCCGGGTTCGTGGTTTCCATCCGTTCGACTTTACAGGCTCGAAATTCTAAAATTCGATATTTTAGCATTTCGAGGATGTAAAGTGAATCCACACACACACACACACATATATATATATATATATATATATATATATATAGAGAGAGAGAGAGAGACACACACACATATATATATATATATATATATATATATATATATATATATATATATATATATATTTATATGTGTGTGTGTGTGTGTGTGTGTGTGTGTGTGTGTGTGTGTGTGTGTGTGTGTGTATAAATAGAGGGAGAGAGAAAAAGTAGCAGAGAGTGTGGGGGTGCAGAAAGGCAAATCCTGAAAAACATTTTTATTGATTTCATGAGCACTACTAGGGCTCACAGTCAAGTGATTCCAAGCTTTTGTGATTGGCATTATGTGACACAATCACAAAAGAGTCAAGAGTTTCATTAGGAAGTCTACGTATAGTGCTATAATATTTGCCTGTCATTTTTCCTTCATAATATCCTATGCTTTTATTTCTCTAATAGCTTTATTGTTTATCCATTTGTAATTGCATAGCTCTTTTAAAAATATTTCTCGCTACAGATTTCACAAATAATATAGGATAATATAATAGTTTTCTTATCTGAACCCAAATCCTCTAATTCTGCTTTTATAAAAAAAAAAAGTATTCTATAGCTACCTATTATATACTTCAAAAAGACTTGTTCTTCTTTTTCTTATACTCCAAATCACCTTTAATCAGAGATTTTCTATCCATTAACTTCCAGGTAAAATTTCATAAAGTGATTTTTATTTACATATTCTCTTATTTTTGATTTTTTATTTATTTTTATTGAGCAGGTTAGCACCACTACACTCCTTTCAGGGAAGATCTGAGGTGGTATTTATACTAATGGGATAATTTGGCCAGGGCATCAGAGAACTTACCCTACTCATAGCGTATAGGGACGCCATTGTTGGTAGTGTGTCAGATTTCCTGTTTCCATTCCAGGCATGTCAGTGGCCTGGAGAAACAGGAAAAGATATGGTGAGTGTGAGTGAAGAATATACAAGAATGGAGAAGGCTATATGGAGATGGCTGAGCCTTTCTGAACAAGGCAGCTAAGTGAAATGGAGGATTTGGGAGGTTGTCAATGCTGGGGGAGAAATGAGATATAAATATGGTCAGTGGAGCATTTCCAGATTTGGAAGAGATATTTCAGGAGAAGCTGTTCAAGGGAGAAGAAGAGAGTCAACAGGGATGTATTGTTACAACCCTTCAATCCGGAGGGTTGCAGTATGTTTATGTAAAAGAAATGATTAATCAAAATGAGCCAGAGAATGAACTGTGGCATCATGGGGAGAGAACATGGAAAGAATGCAGGAAGAAGAGATTGAAGAGCCTGTAGCGGACATGAAAAGAAGGAACTCATATGTACAAACAGTGAAAGAGAGAAAGAAGAAGTGTAGAGGTAAAGGAAGTGAAGAAGAAATATGTCATAAGAGTGAGTAGTAAGAAAGAGAAAAGACTGAATGGATATGAGGTATGGGATACTATAATTGCACCACTAGGGGTTTCAACCAAGGCGGTAAGAGCTTTTATTCTTAGCAACAAAGAAATACACTGTGACTTATTTTTTGAAACAGGACAATATATGGAAAACTTCTTAAAAAATATGAAAAAAAGAACCGTAATCCTTGGACTGAGTATGTAGTACAAGCATTTCATGAGAGACAAAAAAAAGTTATAAAACAATTTAGAATAGAAGCTGAAAAAAGATGAATTGAAAAATATTTAAAGACTATCCCCAGGATTCAATAAAATCTGTATAGGCTCCATGTAGAGCCTACACAGAATGTACTGGTGTACATGGCCATGGCTCCCCCTTGGCAGCATGCCATGCATATTAATCATGGCGTGCTGCCAAGGGAGATCACAGTAATACAAATATTGATTCTATATAAGCAGTAGTGTAGAGGCTGTCCCATAGTTGTGCATGGTCTAAGAAATTCCTGTACAGATGTTATGCACAGGAAAATAATCCTTGTAATGTACCCTGCTAGTGTGTGAATTTTAATAATTTGTTTTTTTTTTTGTTGTTAATGCCCGTTTGAACATTGTAGCACAGAGCACAGCAGTGTTGAGCTGCACTTACACACACACAGCTGACACCTGCCAGAAATCTAAAAATAGAAACTGGATGTAATTAATTATTTATTTTACTTTCTTTTACTGCCCGTTCGCTCGGCGCAGTGAGGAGTACAGCAGTGTCAAGCTGCACTTACACATGCATAGGTGACATCTGCCAAACATCTAAAAATAGAAATAGAAATCGGATGTAATTAATTATTTATTTTTGTCTACATTTTTTATTTTATTTTATTTTTTTGAATGGCCTTTTGCACCGCATGGTCCAGTGCTTAGCAATGCTAACAGGTAGCTTAGTAGTAAATGTGAAGGTATACTGGTTTTCTCACTATCAAAGTAGGTAAATAGGTGGAGTCACAGCCTAAAGTGTAGTAGGTCCAAGTTTGAGTCCTCAGCAGTCATACCTTTTTACATTTATTGCTGTGAAAATGTGTGAGTTGACCTAAAGAGTAGTTTAATTCAAAAACAAAATTGTTACATTTGGAAAAGCTGCATGATGCTTAACACTGCTTAAATATGGTCAATGGCTATTCCTGTTTGCATGTTACTAAGCTCCGCTAAAACACGGCTGTACAAGTTTACACAATGCTCAGCTCTGCTGAGCTGGTTTGCATGATGCTAAGTAATGCAGCACTATTTTGAATGTTACACTATGATGTGTAAGGGTGAAAAAGCAGCCTATATTAATGCCAATAGGTGGGAATTCACAGCATTCATTGGAGTTCATAGTAAACTGTCGATATGTCTGGTAGTGCTAGTGAGGGAACGAGCTTTTGGGTGCAGAGGTGGATGTGCAGGAGTCCAGAGTGTTTTTTGGCCCCTGGTCCAAAACTATGAACCCCGGCTGTTGTAGACTGACTACCAGGGCTCAGAATGTAAAGCTGAAGCCTGGGATTGGTTGACCAGGGATATTACCAATGCAACTGGTATCCCCCACACTGGTGAGTAGTGTCATCACCACTATGATGACCTGAAGTGAAGGAAGAGGAGAACCTTGGACACTTGGGTCCAAGAGGCTAGGGCTGGGCATGCCTCACAGATATGTAAGCATGTTTGCTACTACTTTACTAATATACAAGCTGAATCCATGCAAAACTGGTATGCATAATGGTTTGCTTCTCTTCCAACAGTTGCAGCTGAATGGGCTCGCAATGATTTGTCTCATGCAGGGTGCCTGGCCAGCATGCAGTGTGAGTGTGGTAAGTATGGATAATTTCTGAAAACTGTAGTGCAATAAACAATAAACAATATCAATAACAATAAACAATAAGGTTTAAAGCAGGATTGTGCTTTGATAAGTAATGTGTGCAAATAACTGCAGTAGGGCTGCATTCACTGCATGTGTGTTCTAATGTGATTACAGTCAACTGTACAAATGAAATTAATAAAGAATGCAGAAGTAATTGCCTGATAAATGTATTGCACAACCCACAGTATGGTACAGGGCTGTCTTCAGGCCAGTTTGCGTCAAATAATGCTGTCTATTCCTCCGACTCCTGGAACAACATATATGGGTAAGGTAGCCCACGTTCTGGGCAGATATGTGTATAATTCACAGATTCTAAGGAACAATAACAATAAAGTGTAAAACAGGATTGTGCTTTGATAAGTAATGTGTTCAAATAACTGCAGAAGGGCTGTATTCACTGCATGTGTGTTCTAATCTGACTGCAGTCAATTGTTATATTAAGTGCACATCCCCTGGAGTCACAGCTTTTGGATTCTACTCCCATGCCAGCCAACTAGGATGTGAGTGGCTGTCAGTCTACTTAATGCACATGAACATACCTTTGAAATGTCATGATTTTTCATAATGTAGTTTCAGCTGCCAAATCAGTCTGGTCCTTGATTAGCAGATAAATGATTACCTGGAATGCAATGTATTTGCAAATCCATTTACAGAACACCTTGGTAGTAATGTACAAGCACAGTTTGTGAAACAGTTCCATGTAATTGTGTACCTGCATCTGTTAGCACTTGGCCCATTACTGTCCCATGCTAACAGCTTGAGAGGTATGTACATGCAACATCATCTATATAATAATCAGAGTCACTGTGCTCATAACTGACACTGCACAGCTGTAGAAGTATGTATTAGTAGTCAGTGTAGTAATATCATTTGTGAGTTCACTAATGGTATGTTTTCTCCCCACCCCTTATTTTCTTTAATTTATTAATGTGATTTATTATTATGATTTAATATTAATATATTCTGGTAAACTGTTAGGTTGGCCTTGTGGGTTATTTCATACTGGTTTGCTGTTAACATACTTACTGTTATGTTATTTATTGTTGTGTTCCACATAGTATACCTTAATATGTATTTGGATTAATCAATATTATGTTCCATTATGTTAATACTTACATTGGTTTGGTTATTACTAATCTTAACTTATGTTTATATCTAATTTACTACAGCATGACAAGGTAGGCTGGTTCCAGGTGATCCACCTACCTTGGCTGCTCTGGCAGTGGCACTAGGGCCCAGCACATCTGGGCTGCAGCATGGTGGTGCCCCCTCTGCTTCCCCTACAATAACTGCAGCATCAGGTAGCTCCACTGCATGGGCCAGGGCTGGACCCCCCTCTGGAAGTGGCGGTGGAGGGGGTGATTTTGTCACCCATGATGAAATGCCAGGTATGGTGCGCAGGTTGCTCTTTTGAACTTTTGGATGTTGCCTGCACCAGATGGAGGACATGGTCATCACCCTGATGGGGCAGACTCACCTCGGATGCCAGCCTCCACCATTGCCACCACAAGGGTAGTGAAGGAGAAGTGCCAACAGTCCCATCAGTGGGGACTTGCATCACACTGCTACCTTGTGGATGCACTTGAGATTGGGATTCCACAATACCCTCCCCATCCAAGGTGTTCACCTCCCTCTTGTGTCACAAACCAACACTGTCTGCTGTCTTGTCTATCTTATCTGTCTACAAAAGCTTCTTCATCTTCCTATCTTACCTCCCCCATATGTACTATTGTCACTTCCCCAACATTCCACTCTTACTTTAAAAAAATAAAATGGCCACCTGTCCCACAAAAATATCATCCATACATAGCTCTCCATTTTGCAGACATGTCTACTGGACACATGTAATTTTGTTTAATTGGCTTGACAACACAGTTATCTTGTCCTCGCCCCTCTCTCTGGGGGTAGCAGTCCAAATTCACCTACAGATTCTGTCAAAGTTTAGAGTTGTTGCTGTACAAGAAATGGATAGCTATGGTTCTTTCCTACACCCTTCCTGCACATATCTAACTGCCTTTCACTGTGTTTTTCCACCTGCTTGTACCCCATTTCATCACTGTCCTAGCTCCCCATTTTTCTTTTCTTTAAAGATTTTTTGCATGACATGGCTTGATGCAGCACATTGCGCAGCATCGCTGAGCTCAGCTAAATGGAGCTATAGTGATATATGTTTTTAAAATGATAATAAACATGTACAAAATGTACACCTGTGCCCTATGTCAACCCCAAGACCACTGCACCTGCAGACCAGTACATTAGCCTGCCACGCCACACAGCTCTTAATTAAAACAGTTGGTTTAAGCAAAACATAGCAATTGCAAGTTAATGTCATTAGGCATGTTTAAGCAGAGCTGCATACTGTGCCCTGTCGCATAAACTTGCTGAAAGAATAATAGAAAAACTGGGAGTATAACTTGGATTCTGGTAAGTGACTACACCACTAGAAAGCCAGACACAGAGTATGGATGTAAGTGAGGTCTCCAATAGCAGGTAAATGTGCACTTTTATCAGCAACATTTAGAAATACACTTGCTAAAACATTAATGGCAAAATACATGTTCAGTTGGGACTCTGATGGGAAAATACATCCCTATAAAGCCATGCACATAATAATGGATGTACATGAAGTATGTCACAGCCTGTATGTGTGCACTTATATCTTGACAAATACACCTGCTGTAACAGTGACTCAGTAGCTCAGTCTGTTAAATGTGCTGCAAGCAGTAATTTATGCCACACATGTTCCTGGGTTAAGATCCAGTGGTGTGTAGCATTTATCAATGTTAACTGATTAAATAATACATAACTATAATAAAAATAATATATAAAGACTAAATTATACATTTTCCATTTAGCAATAAATGACTGAGTCACCACTATTTATCCCCCAATGCATTTCAAATGCAATGTCTGCTGTTCAATGATGGCAGTCAAAGGCCTGCAGATAGGAACACAGTTGACATACCCTATAGCAACACTATAAAGTGCATAGAGTGTCAGGTCATGCATTAATATGAATTTGTAGAGGATTTTAACTTAGGTAATGCAAAGGAGGCCCACTAATATCACAGTGCAGCACACAATCATTTCATAATGATATTACAGATTTGCACAGCTGCACAACTAACATACACATATGGAGGTCCTGCTAGCAGCAAGGACTGCCAGCACACATTTTAAAAATGACTACCATAATGTAACACATTGCCTGGCAGTTGCCCAAATGGTTGACATAATGATGTATTTACCCTCTATGTTGTTCAAGGACACAACAAACATGTTGCCTATTACTCTGTCAATGATACTTTTGGCTAATATACTTACCTTAAACACATATTTCAATATCCTGTGGGATGGGTTCCCCCATTAAGGCTTTGGTTGTACAACAGAGCTGCCAGTGGTCACTCCTTTACTCATAACTGCTGTTGTCCTCCACATTCTGCAGCCTCTCTGACTATGCTTATTGCCTGCAGCAATAGCATCAGCTCCCGCCTGTAGCCCACACAATAATGTGCATCCTCCTTGTGCTGACATTGTATTTCTACTCATCATTTCCACCTCATCCTATGAGAAAGAGGATGGATTCGACATTCAGGTCTCATATCCCCGTCAATAGTTGCAGGGGATTGCCTGATTACACTGCAAATCAGCTGTGTATGCTTCAATTAGCATTACTCAACCACAGATTGGTTCAGAGGCAATCATCTGCTAATGAGGAACACCTTAAAAAGGAAAATCCCTAGCTAGGGGAACCATTGTGTATGAGAGTTACTTTGTATGACCTATTTGGCACAAGATATATATATATATATATATATATATATATATATATATATATATATATATATATATATAGGCTTCTTTCCAAAGAGGTGTATTGTACTCCATCAGGTATGTAATCATTTTATCACCAACATGATGCATATGGTGGAATATAGTTATGGGGAATGGGATTACATCAGTAAGAATGTCGTAGAACTTTACTGATATCATGTTATTGATCTCCACATGTGTTACACCTACACAGAAACTACAGTAGAGCAAGCATAGAATGCTATGTGTTAAATAGGGACACAGGTCCCCTGGATAACACCGCTATATGTTTGGCAGTGTTGGTTGTACAGAATTGGGGGGGGTTGCTGCTATGGATCACACTACATTGGACTCCTGTCTTGCCTGTCTTATCATACATCTGTATCTGTCATGCCACAAACAGGAATATTTGACTATTGCTATTCCATTACTTGCACCCACAACCTTTGTATATTGTGGACATATCTCTCAACTGTACATATGTTAGCAGATTGTCCAGAGTTTTGCCTCATATAGTTCCATGTTTTGTAAAATTCTGTTTTTCTGGCAAAGTAGTTGCAAATCATTAAAGACTGCAGTTAGACAATAATTAAGGGCATCTGATTTTCAGACTTCATACCCTGCAGATGTTTCATGGTCATGCACGATCTGTTATTCCATCAACCCTGTAAGTTTGTAACACCAATAGAAATTGTCCCTATTTTCTGGCTTTTATCCCACTTTTATTTATGAATTTGTCTAGATTTCTTGCTCTAAGAGGTTGAGACAAATGGTGGAGCACACATTTGAATGTTAGATGTTTACATGGCAGTATCTCTACCTTCTGCACCCCCACGTATGTGATCCTGACATGTGTTCTCTTTTTCTTGTAGACCAGCAATAATGTATAGGCATCAAAGAGCCCCTTTCACTGAGCCTGAGAATTATGTAATTGTGGAGGCCTTGCAGCAGCTTTATGAGATCCTACTGTCCAGGGGGAGGCCCAACCGACAGGAACGGGCTGCACTGTGGGCTGACCTGGACCAGAATGTAAATGTGGTTGGTCATCACATCAAGACATATGAGCAGGTATGACACCATGCTACCGATGTGATCCATGCCACATGCAGAAGAGCAGCAGATGGGATTGTGGTGTCACTGGTGGAGGGCCTGCTGCATAACAACCATTGTCGGCCATTGAGGAATTCCTGGAAAACCTAGGTACACAAGACAGCTCCAAGAAATTCATCACACAGTATGTTGTGGATGTGGGTGCCACCATTTCAACACCAGAGGAGTGTCCAGGTATGCTTAGTAGGATCATAATTGGAATACTGTATCATTCAGTGTGTCAGTGTGTACATAGTTTTAAGTGGGTGTCAGGTTTTATTTTGGGAGGAAAACAGGTTAGCTGCAGTTTGAGTCTCAGGCCAGATTGTGACCAACATACCAGTTTACATAGTAGCTACTGTAAATGTCAGATATTTTGACGTATACCCTGTTATAATGTAACATGTGGAGTTGTTCACATTATCTGTCCCTCAAATCTTTTCAGGAACATCAGGAATTGGATGAGGCTGTGGTACTGCTCCTGGTAAGCACAACACTGTTTTTTTTTCAAAAGCATTTTTATTTTGTTTTTATTATAAACATACGCAAATGTACATACAACAAATACAATAAAACAATAACAAAACTATTTACAATATTTACATTAATCTATGATAAACAATCATTTTATCGATGAGACGTTATCAGCATTTGTTCAAAAGGTTTCCAATTTTTGCCATGCAATTTTTTATGAGTAATGTTATGAGCTCTATAACAAATGGTTTGCAGTTCTTTTTTACAAACAACTTTTGCTAAATTAATAAAATCTTTAAACATCAAATCTTGTTTACTTTTCCATTTCAAAGTAATAACTTTTCTGGCAATTGCAAGAATTGAACAGAGAAACTGAATCTGAGATTTAGGTATTACATTAGGTATAGGAACATTGAATAGGATTAGTGAGTTAGAAATATGACAGTTATCAGACCATAAAGCATTTACAAAATATCTGAAGCCTTTACAGCATTGAACATTTCTACATTCAATGAACATGTGAACCCAGTTGGCCTCTAGTAATTCAGCACATCTCCAACATTTACTTTCACTGTTTTTGAGTGTAAGATTTATTTTATGTGGAGTATAGAAACTCCTATTCATAAATTTCCATGTATACAATCTCAAATATAATGAAGAAGATGTACTCTATGTATAATTCAATATTTTTTTGGATTCATCAGATATTTGTTATCCATTAATCTGTACATAGTAATTCATAGATTCATACTAAGCTAACTGCCCTTGTGGCCATTTTCAGCCTAGCCAATTACCCCATGTGAGAATCAAACCCTGCACCTTGTGTTTGTAAGGTAAACACTTTTCAGCTTTTTATTAGGTGTCTTCCAAACAGCTGAGTCAAACTTTAGAGTGTCTTCTCTTAGGATCTTATAGATAGGTGAGATACTTAATTTTTGATTATCTGTCTTTTCAAGACACCTAATAAAAAGCTGAATCAAGCTAGGTATAGATTAAGTCTCTAGGTTGATTGATTCTCTCATTTTGTTTTCTATAAACTGCTGTAATGAGTGTATAAACAATCAACTGTCTTGACTATTATAAAAACTACATAAAAGAGAGTTTAGTGGTTTAATACTCTTATTTTCAATAAACTGATGCCAGCATATCAAGTTATTTTCCTTTAATTTTTGCAATGCATTGATGTTGAAAGAATCTAGGCAACCAGGGGAGTATGCTATAGGGAATACAAGAAATAAAAATTGTTTAATGTTGTAATTACAATCAATTATATGTTTAAAGTTATTAAATATTTGATTAATGCCATAAGACAAATGATCAAACTTATTATTAAATAAACAAAATTCATGTAAAAGCCAGTGAACTCTACTTATTCCATATTGTTCCTTAAATTGATTTTCTACCAACATGGGAAATCAATGCTCCATACCTATGGTCACCCCCTCATTAGTCAGGTCTGACCATAAGCTAATCATCCTTAACATCCACATCCCACCCCCACCCCCCAGTAAAGAAACCACCATAAAAAACTTCTCCAAAGCCAACTTCATGCTACTCAAGTCAGAAGTGACAAACTTCATGACACCCATGCAGACGGGAACTGA
This sequence comes from Protopterus annectens, assembly GCF_019279795.1. Lineage (NCBI taxonomy): Eukaryota > Metazoa > Chordata > Ceratodontiformes > Protopteridae > Protopterus > Protopterus annectens. The sequence continues at coordinate 967,152,185 of NC_056741.1, forward strand.
AAGTTCAACTGCTGAATCCTACACTAAGGCACTGTACGAGCACATCCACTCATGCATGAATCGTGCCATCCCAAATAGAACCAAAATGCTCTCATCCAAAAAGGAAGCCAATCTGGTGGTCCTCTGCCATAAACAAACTTTACAACAAAAGGAAGAAACTTTTGCAAAAAGAGGAAAATCCCAGGATGCAAAAACTCCCTTACTAGCTTCAGTAAGAAACTGAGATGCCTCATAAAATCCTCCAAAGCTAGTTATGAAAATAAAATTGCCAAAGATTCCAAAGACAACCACAAAGCATTCTATAACTATGTCAAGAATCTAAATGGCAATGCTCAGATCTGCTCTGAGCTAAAACAGAATGGCATTAAATATACTGATCCGAAGGATATTGCCAATATCCTGGCAGATCGATTCAGTGCCAACTTCACCCCCCTCTCACCCCCTAAATGGCCCATCTCAATACCAGAAGACTGCCAAATTCCAGTAATAACGGCCACACAGGTACAAAACGCACTCTCTAAAGTCAAGAATACAGCATCCATGGGACCAGATGACATCCCGGGCTGTGTACTACATGAACTACAATATGAACTGGCACCTCACCTAAGTGTCATGTTTAATCATAGCCTCACCTCAGGTTTCGTGCCCACTGAGTGGCGCAGAGCTACAGTTATCCCACTCCACAAGGGGGGATCCACCTTGGATCCCGGAAACTACCGTCCCATCAGTCTGACAAGCCTTATCTGCAAGGCCATGGAGCGTATTATCATGGAACTTATAAACAAAGACATTGGCAACCTTCAAACACTGGACCCCACCCAGTTTGGGTTTGTGAAGGGCCGATCTTGTCTCCTGAACCTGATTGACTTCTTTGAATCAGTCTCCAGAGCCATGGACAAGGGTAAGGTGGTCCAAACAGCCTATCTAGACCTTGCCAAGGCCTTTGACACCATCCCCCACTCTGGAATCATAGATAAACTTACTAAGTTGGGCATTAATCCCTATGTCACCCAATGGGTTGCTAAATGGCTTACTGATAGAACCCACACTGTAAAAGTAGCCAACTCCAAATCCAGCTCCAGACAAGTGACAAGTGGAGTACCTCAGGGTTCAGTCCTGGGGCGCTCTTGTTTGGCATCTACTTCTCTGAAGTACAGGTCAACACTAAGGGACTCTGGCTAACAAAGTTTGCAGATGACTGCAAACTGGGAGCCATTATTGAATCCCCAAATGATGTGGATACTCTACAAAAGGGCCTTACAGAAACAGATGCTTGGTGCCAGAGCCATGGGCTCAAGCTCAATGCCAAGAAATGTATCGTTATCCCCTTTGGGAAAAAACATGTATCCATGAATTACCATATAGGTGGCAGTACACTAAACACAGAAAGTGTGATAAGAGACTTAGGGACACAGGTGGACAGTGGTCTCACCTTCGATAACCACATCGCCACAACAGTCAGGAAATCCTTCTATGTGGCACACCTCATCATGAAGGGCTTTTTATCCAGAAAAAGGAGGTCATTGTCCCACTGTACTCATCCCTCATTAGACCCATTATAGAATACAATGCCCCATTTGGTATGTACCTCTCAAGACATCTGCAACAACTGGAAAGGCCTCAGAAATACCTCACTAAAGGAATCACAGGCCTAAAGCAGATGCCCTACGCTGACCACCTTAAAAAACTCCAGCTATACTCTGTCGCATATCGTCTACTCAGAGGCGATCTCTGCTTAACATACAAGGCCATGTCAAACCCAGAGCTGTTGGACATGCTACACTTAAATAAATCCCAATCCCTCAGAGCTACACGCTCCAGGGATCTAAACCTTGTCATCACAATAAACAAAACATGCTGGAGGGATAGGTTCCTGACCCAGAGACTCCCCAGACTCTGGAATAGATTGCCCATACATGTCAAGCAGAGTGCCTCTTTGGACCTCTTCAAGAGGAACCTTGACGATTGGATGCGAGAAAGGAAATTCACCCCAGGGATCACGTCATTCGCCCTGCTAGACAGGGGTCCAGGAAAGTAAATAATGTGGGAAGAAATAGCCAGGGAATTGTTATGGCTAGGCTTGTATAGGCCCTAGGGCTGATAGCCTAGTACCAACCTATGAACCTATGAACCTATATAGTTCTGACATCAGTTATATGAATCTCATGTGTTGTTTTCCAGCCAGATATATAGGTAGGTGTGCTCCAATGTAATATTACATTAATTATAACTGATTTGGAGAAAAGATCTAAGCTAGGGAATACTATCCCATTACTGTTCCAAGCTCTAATGTACCATTTATATGCAATTCTAGATTTTAAGGGAACCATAAAAATTTAAGTAGCATGGAATATAATTTTTTAATAAATTTTTGGGAGGGGGTAGTATCAATGACTGTATATAAAATACAAATTTAAGTAAAATTATCATTTTAATTAAAGAGAGCCTATCCTCCATTGTGAAGAACATTTTATTCCATCTTTTGATTAGTTCAGTAATGGTGGTTATTAAATTATTGTAGTTTAGTTTAACAGACTCTTTCCATGTACTCTTTATACTGACACCCAAATATTCTAATACATCATTCTCCCAATTAAACAGGCTATTCTCTCTTAGGTTTTTGTTGATATTTTTGTTAATTAGTAATGTTTTGGATTTATTATAATTAAATTTAAGCCCTGACATTCTTTCAAAGTTGCTTAAGGTATTTATAACATCATGCAAAGAACCATCAATATCACCCAATATTAACAACATATCATCGGAAAATAATTGTATCTTAGGACAATAGTCCTTATTAATTTGAAAGCCTTTTATATTTTGCTTGTTTCTGATATATGTAGCAAAAGGTTCCATTGAAAGAGCAAACAGTAATGGTGGATAAAGGACAACCTTATCTAGTTCCCTTGAGGATTTCTAGTGTGTGAGAATAGACATGATCCAATTTTCACATAAGCTTGTGCCCCACTATAAATTTTCATTAATAAGTTGACAAAATCTGAGGAGAATTCAAAATCAATCAGAATTCTTTGTAGATAAGACCAACTAATAGAATCAAAAGACTTTTATATGTCTAGGCTGATAACAGTTAGTTGTTTTTTGTATTTGCATGTTATGTCTATTAATGATAATAATTGAATAATGTTATCTTGCATTTTTCTATGAAGAATCAACCCTGTCCGATCATTATATATTAGATTAGGTAATATTTTCTTTATCCTATTAGCTAATATTGTCACGAAAATGTTATAATCAGTGTTTAGTAACAAAATTGGCCTATATGAATCACAAGATTTGGGGTCCTTACCTTGTTTCAATATGGGGGAGATAATTGAGTATTTCAACGATGGGGGTGTTATACATTTTTGCTTAACCAAAGTAAAGGCAGTCATCATTTTCTTTATTATATATTCAGGAAAATATTATATAGTTCAGGAATTATTCCATTCAGTCCTGGAGGTTTATTATCTTTTTTTATTTGCTCCTTCACTTTTGTTAGTGTTATTTGTTTATTTAATATGTTATTTTGTTGCATTGACACTGTAGTAGTTATATTTTCTTGAATAAAAGTATTTATTACATTATCTGCCTCCAAAAGTGGTGTATTATTTATATCTTTACAGTAGTTTTTGAACACTTCTAATATGCCCATTAAGTTAGATGCACTCTTAACTGAACCATCACGTTTATATTTAATCTCATTAATAAGATTTTGATTGTTTATTTATTTATTTTTATTTTTGGACCTTACCACTATTTTATGTAGATATTTGGGATTTAAAGCATGAGATTGTAAATTCAATTTTCCAGGTGTATGGCTACCTTATGATTCAGAACTTCTAAGTATTTTTGATTTAATTTAGTAATTTTATGTGCTACTTTGTTTTTTTGGTTTTGTTATTCTACCATATATATAAACTTTAAAGGTGCCCCATAGTATAGCATCAGTCACTTCACCATTATCATTTGTTTCCATAAACATGTCTATTTCTTTCTTTATCCATTCCCTAAAGTCTTTTAACTTAGTTATGTAAGCAGGAATTCTCTGTAGAAATCTTAAATCATCTGAATGCATAGTTACTGCAAAGTTTATAGCATTATGGTCCAAAAGTGGACAAGTCATTATATATGTATCATTTATTTTAGAGTATATATTATTTGATACAAAGACCTTATCAGTGTTTGTGTACCAAACCAATATGAATAGTGAGTATAGAATAAGGAATAATGTTTTCTTAGACCATGTATATCTTTAAGGTTCATCTGGTTTGTAAAGTCATTTAACTAATTGGCTTGAAATGTTAATTTTATTTTACCATTTTTAGAAGTATCATTTCCTGATAATAGGCAGTTAAAATCACTTGCTATAATTTCCCCTTTTGTATTTAAAGTAATTGAGGTCCAGATATCTGTCAACATATTTAGTACTCAGCCCTGGTATCCAGTATGTATTAAACAAAGTATAATACTTCCTATTGATTTCCAAAATAACCATGCTTAGCATCCCATGTTTATCTTAAATAGTTATCTATAATTCTTGGCTTAGTATAAGTATTTTTCCATAGAATAAGAGTGCCCCTTCTCTTAATCTTAAAACATGAATCAGCCAGAATGGTATAGCCATTGAATGAGTATTTTTGTAGATCTTTTTTTAATAGATGGGTTTCCTGCAAAAAGATGATCTGGGCTTTATGCATTTTGATATATTTAAGCAAACCAGCTCTTTTGACATTATTGTTCAAACCATTAATATTTAATGATAAACATTTATAAGCCATTTACTATAATGTGCATGTTATTACTAACTGAAAGACCCTTTTTCCATGTTGACTTGAAATCTACTGAAAACTTACTTATCATGGATGCATAGCGTGTATTAAGCACTAATTTCAAAAACCCAAAACTACTTACAAACACATACATGAAACATAAAGTTTCTGGTTTCATTAAAAACTTGACTAAACCATCCATCCACCACCTCTCCAAAAACAAAATACATAAATTATCCATCTTTGCTTAGACTATAATACAAAAACAAAAAAGAAAAGCATTATGAAAGCAACTAAAGAAATCTGAAGCCATTTAATATACATTAGCATGAGAGTGTCCAATATATCTGAAGCTATATGAATATATCACATATAATAATAGCACCTCTAATACGTAGATATGCCAGAAATACACATCAGATCAAAGTATGTATAAACATTAGAAGCTGAAGGTTAAGAAGATTGTCAATATTTCCAAGATTTTTCAAGAAATATCAGATGATTTAACCATTTTATCAGTCATCTATCTAATATTTTTCATGAAAGGATCTGTTGAATATATATATAACACTTATTACAACATAACTATTATATTTTACAATTATACATATATTACTAATATGTATTAACAATATTTATGTTGACGTCTTTCATCAGGAAGGGGGGATAGAGAGAGAAAAAGGGGGCTCATAAACCTCTTAGTTACTAAAGGTTTAGTTATATAACATAAGTCTGATGTTAATATGCATAATGAGTTTTTTAATGCAGCTCCTAGTTCACTTGATGTCATTGAATCTGCAGAATATATGCATCTATAAGAGAACACAGGCATTTTCAAAGGAGTTAAACACTTTTATCAGAACTAATTATTTACCATTTACAGTATATAGTGAACGATAACAGAATTTCAAGAGAAAAGAATGCTAAGTACAATTTAACAAGTTCAAAAGGTCAAATGATGTCATCACTGTTGTTTCCTCAAGCTGAAGCTTCATAAACTTGTTAAAAGGTATCTAAATAGGCTCATGCACAACAGAAGTTGTCTCTAGTGAAGAAAAAAGCATTTTCGGTGTGAAATTCAGATCTTGAAGCTTTTAGAGTTTACAGAAAGCAAAAAAAAAATGCTCAAATTGCCTTGTCAGTGCATGTCATGAATCTCCACAATGAGAACAGTCACACAGACCACCAGTTTCCTCACAAAACTTCAACATCATGAAAAAAGTAACCCTTACATATAAAAACAGCTATTTAGACGTAACAACAGCTGCCTCAAATCAGAAATCATATTATAACATTTCAATCATTTACCCACCAGTTAACCAGACCAGCGAGAGATAAAAAGGAACCTACTATATATATATATATATATATATATATATATATATATATATATATATAAACTTATATTTAGCTATCTATAAAACACCATTAATGTACTGTATTAATATTTAGATAGGGATTCAGGCATGTTTAGTGCTGGTGAAAACCACTTATTGAGGAGCTGAATCATGTTAGCACCCTCTTCTTTCTCAGGAATGCCCTATATTCTTATGTTATTCCTCCTTGATTTACTTTCAAGGTCTTCCAGTTTCTCAATCAGCCTGGTGTTTTGTTTCAGAAGAAATTCATTTTGATGTTCATTTTCTGCCACTCTAGTATCTAGGTCAGTCAGTGTTTCCTCTAAGGCAAGAATCTGTTCAGATTATTTTTTTACTATTCCATTTAGAAGTGCCAGTTGTTTACTGCATTCTTGTTTGATAATATCCATTTTGTTTTCGAATTTGTCCATTTTAGTGACAGTTCTTGGATGTTTGTTATTATAAGATGTAGTTCTTTCTTCACTGCACTCTCCTGGTGTGGGTTCTTCACGTTGGATGATGTTTTTCTGACTGATGTTGTTTTTCTTCACTTCTTCTCCTCTGGTGTGTTCTCTGCACCTTACTCTTTTTTTCTGACAGTTCTTGGATGTGAGTGTTTTGAGATGTGTGTTTCTATCTTGCACTCTCTCCTGGTTCTTGTTCTTTCTTGTGCTCTGTTTTTTTTTGACAGTTGTTGGATGTTTGTGTTGTTATAATGTAGTTCTCTCTTCCACTCTCTCCTGGTGGGTTGGGTTCTTTCGAGTTTTTTTTTGACAGTTCTTGGATTTGTTTGACGTATAATATGTAGTTCTCTTTTCTTTTCACTCTCTCCTGGTGGTGTGGGTTTTTCACGTTGCTGTTTTTTTGACAGTTCTCTGGATGTGTGTTGTTTATAAGATGTAGTTCTTTCTTCACTGCACTCTCCTGGTCTGGGTTCTTCAAGTTGCTCATCTTGAGATCTCCAGTAGAAAGCTTCTTGACATGAATAATTAAAAAATTCTCTTGACTATGTATTAATTTTTAGAAAATAATAAAGAGTCTATGTTAATCTAACATTTAGTATACTTTTAGTTAGATTTTTCTAAAAATTAAAGTATATTTACTGTCAGGATATTAAAATGTAAGCAGTGCAATGGATTTCTGCTGCTATCAGACTGGCATCTTGGCAACACCCCCCACAACACTGTTTTGTTGCACATGTATATTTAATGAAATGTATATGTTAAACTGTCTTTCCAGGCCTAATGGCTGGATTGATGTACTGTCTGCCTGATTGCCAACTGTAAAGATAGATTCTGACTGTACACAGTTTAGACTCGTATGTATGCCCTGTAGGTGTGCCCACAGTGATAGATCTGCAAGTATTGTCAGGACAGTACAGATTGTCAGATGTGTCAACTATGCAAGGGTTTTTCAAAATTTCCATGTTGGACATCATTTAGGTATTGATCATGAGATTTTTCTTTAAAGAGCTTTTATTTGCTGGTAAATACAGATTTAGGTCAGACTATAATGTCATGTCCTACTATTAGAGCTTGAAGGTTAGACAAGTCTGTGATACTGACAGCAGTGTATACAGCATAACATATATTGCAACATAGTAATTAGAGTATTAATGTAATGGTGTTCCCTTTTTTTCCACAGGTGACCATGGGGGCTGATCTCTGCCCCCTTCACAACCTGATGTTGGAGTCTCTTCAGACGCTGATGATAATGGTGGCCAAAGTGAGGCATAGCTGGGAGTTGCAGGGGCTGAATCTGACATAGAGGGTGACATCCCTTGTCCACCCTCATTGTCACCATACACAGCCAGTATGCCTATGCATACCCAGTCCCCTGTGGCCACAGATATTGGACAGTCAGAGGGTGGGGACATTGAACCGGAGGGTGTGGCTACTGAGGCTGCAGGGAGTGTGGACACCGGCCATAGCCAAACAGTTGGTGAGGTTACACCAAGGCTGATTGGTAGGGGTGCTCATAGGAGGCCTGCTGTCCCTCCACCACCTGTTGCAGGTGTCTCATCACTTGTCACTTGGCGAATGTTTAGGGCCATCATGGAGCCACAGGTATGTTTTGAAAGGTACTCCCACAGAATGCTCAGGGTTATGGATGCAGCACATTTTGACATCCATGACTGCCTCCACCATGTTGCTGATATCCTGGAATGGTTGACTGGCACAGTGGAAAGATGTTGGTTCCAGACAGATTACACAGTATCAGTCTTGGAATGCATGGTGTCTGTGATGGAACATCTGGTTGGAGTTGAGCGTCAGCCTCATGGATGTAGGTCAGCAACTACATCTGCTGAGAGTCAACATGGCCATGCACAATCACGCTGCCATAGTAGCAGTACATCCAGTGCTCCAGAGGGCAGTGTGCTGTCCACAGCAGGATGTGACAGACCATGGGCTCATGGTCCTGGACTTTCCTGTGGAGGACACATTCTCAGCAGACAGCAGTCACTCTCAGGTAGTAGCACAGCATCTGACCTTGGGCGTGGAGGTGTCAGTGCAACTCCTGGCAGAGCCAGTTCACATGTCCGGGGACAGAGATGATGAACTGTCAGCTCTACTGTGCACAGATCACAGCTGTTCAAGTTACAGACATGTAGGGTTAGCACAGATCTTGGCTGTGTTCACGCACACACCACTGTCAAAATCAGGTCACCTACAGCCACATACACCACATCTCCATGCTCCATCTTGTCTGCTTCCCTTCCTGACTCACACACACATGCATGCCAACCTATTGAGTTAGCCTTGGCCTCCTGCACCCCTCACACAACACCCTGTGCAAGTGATGAGACCTGTGCCACATCCTTATCATCTTTCTCATGGATGCAGGGAAATAAAGCTGTGTGTCTGATGCACAGGATGACTATCTACATCACTATGACCTATCATCCATGGTGTCCTTTTGTATGCTACTTGTACTACTCACTTACAGATAATGCACAATGCCATTTATAATAAGCCTAGATTCATACCATTTGGTTATGTTACCATGGATACTGTAGAAATGGCTTTGTGTTCACACAATGAAAGGTGTCTCATGGAAATTTGTATGATTCTCTTTCAGGTTTCTGTAGGACACAGCTATGCCTACACATGTACAATCAAACCATCAACATCAGAGCACAGAACTGAATGTCAGCACAGATGAAAATGTCACCAGAAGGTAAATAACTATAGGGTCATTGGAACATGGATTCGTATGTGTTTAATATGCGACTGAATGCAAGGGCTTCTTGAAGCTTAGCCATGCATCCCTAAACTGTGGGAAGGGCTGATACCCTGGAAGAGTGTAAGCAAGGTTTTGGGTGCTGAAACATCTACAGGCTGGTGTGTGGAAGATGAACAATCTCCACTTTATCTGTGTCCATTCCAAACATCGGTACTAAAGCATGTGTGATTGTCCTGTTCCCCATCTAAATGTGTGACCTGGACTTAATTTGCATTAGAGAGGAACTCTACTTCACAGGGATAGGGAGCCTGTTCAATATAGGGTGTAGTCTCTGGGTTATATACCTGTCTCTCCAGCATGTCCCATTTATACCACAGGCAAGGTGTAGGTCTGAAGAGCAGGTAATTCTGGTGCTAGTTGTTTTGCGGATATGCAGGAGGTCCACAGTGGGGTGTGAATCCCTTCCTGTATGGCAGCATACATCTCCCATCCAAAGCATGTTGGAGACAGAATACACAGATAGGGCCTTAATGTAGTCTCAATATGACATGTTACATACACCGTGGAATGGTTTACTGGAAACCTAGGTGGCTCTACAGTTGATGGATATGCCTGGTTGGTTAGATGGCAAAAGTGGCATTACATTCAATGACAGGTCTGATGAATGCTGAATACAGTGGAAAATGACTTCCTTGGATTTACCTGCCCTACCTTGGTTTACAGGTTGCACTACATGGAATGCTTTACCCAACATTACTGACACGTTTCAGTCAAAGGCTAGATCACTATCGATGTGTTCATAAGTCCCTGACTACTGGGCCAACTATAAGTGGTGTGCTGTCAATTTAATAGTTATAATGACTGGACCTCTCCCCAAAGGATAATATTGTGCAATTCTGGGCATTTACTGTTGGTCCATGGCTCTGACAGCAACTGTATGTCTGTGTCAACCCCTCCTGGATAACATTTGTTTTAGTGTAGGATGCAATGACAGCTCCTCATTTGCAATCCTCAGCACATTTAGTCAGCCACATACCACTGACAGTGGCCATGCCTGCAAAGAAGTTATTGTCTAAAAGGTTTAGTGCAAGGAACGGTTTGTGAGGGAGTCCACTGGTGAATGGCCTCATTGTAGAGGGGGACCCCTCATCGCTAATGTCATGCATCCTGTCAGTCAACCACTTGAGACATATTAGTTTGTACCTAACCAACTGGGTTTGTCAACAATAAAATGCCTCATCAAGCCATGGTAGGTGGAGTGACTCATGTTTCCCTCAACCATTGATTTGGTAACCTTATCAAATAGGTCCACCAAGTAAGGTAGCCATGATCTGCCCATAACTAAACCAAACTGTGCCTGGTCCAGTGTTTGTGGGTGTACTACATCTCTATTGATCATCTACCAGTGTCTGTAGATAGGCCCTCTTTGTGCAGAGGGATGACTGTTGCTGTTCTCCATTTCCAGAGCACAATGCCTGTTTGGTGGCTACAGCGAGATACTAAATCCAGAGGTCCTGAAAGCTCATGTATGCAACTCCTTATTAAAGTTATTTCCATCATGATTTACAAGATAAATGTAACCCAATGTGTCTCAGTTTGTACAGAGCACTGCCGGACACTGTAGGGAAAGCTAATATGTACATCCTGCAAACCTAAGGATGGAGTATTTAGGCAGGTATTCTGAAGTTAGACACTAATCAAGCAGTGCCTACTGAAAACAAAGAATTATCTTGTGACAATTACTGAAAAGAGGGAAGTAGCTTGAATTGCTGCTGCCTGGCTACTACTGCTGGTCCCACCATGGCATCACTCTTTTGGGATACAAAGTTCCTATTCTCTGTCTCTCACCAGAAGCAAAACATTACCACCAAGCTCAGGATATGAAGCAGGTCACAGCCTGTTTGTTGATCTACACACTTGTCCCAGATGATGCAAGCATCTGTAGGCCTGTTGTAGTCTTTTCAGGGTAGATGCCTTGAGTAGCAACCAGACCAGTCATTTGAGTTTTGCATGTATTATGACTTGGATTCTGAGCCTCATAGGATTTGACTGTGTACTGATCTGATGTTCATTAGGAGGACAGCTGTAGCATCACAATATAATTTTGTATGTCAGGTGACACAGATGTCTGAGGTTGATGTGGCAAACCACAGTGGCAGTTGTCCATGTTAGGTGGAGATTTCACAGCAAGCCATGCCCTTCAACAGCATCATGGTGGTGATCTGCATGATATGGCTGTGATGCCTACTGCAGAGGTGTGGCCATCTTTGTGCAATATAGCGGTTCCTACCACATGTCCTATTTATGTGATACTGTACATGTATGTTCCCAGAACACAACAGTGTGTCCACATTATTACACAACTCATCCATTTGCTCTATGGTTGTTTGACAGGCCTTGTAAATGTGCAAGGCCAAAGTAATGACTGCAATGTTGAACAAGTGTCCTGTGCATGCAAGGACATCCACATCTTCACTGCAAATATATGATACATATGATCAGTAGGTTGCCAACATGTGCACCTCACCTCCAACTCCACCCAAACCAACTTCACATATACCTACATATGTGAAGCTCCTTAACAGAAACAGATATGCACACCAGACACCTCACAAACACAGATGCAAGCATGCTACATATAATACTACCTCTGCAGAACAGTTCACATAATAGCTCCTGCACCACTGTATCATCACTCATACCCTTAAGGCAAGACAGTAGCTCACACATATTACTCATATGTGATTACATCATGAGACATTTTGATGTCCCATTCAATAGACTACATAAGGGGAAAGTCATAGCCAGCTGTATGTGAGGTACCCTGTTATGCCATATCACACATGCACTCCAGTCTGTCAACAGCAGGTACTGTTATGACTATGTCATAGTTCCTGTTTGTGTGTGCGACATGAGATGTACCTATCAGTAGTGTATGAAGACAAAAATGATGGAGCTGTCAAACTATGTGTCTCAGGCAGGTATGCCCTTGGGCTTCAGCTTCATCTTAACTTCACCTGGGATGATGCCTACATTCAAAAAGAACATGATTGACATCAATATTTGGATTAGCATCTGCTGTCATTTGAAGGGCATCCACTATCTGTCAGCCTGGTATGACATGATCAACAGACTTTGATGCTTTTTCAGAGATGGTCTTCATCTGTCACTCATGCAATTCTGGCTACTGGCCAAGGCTCTTGCCACCCCCATACTGCCCTTTTTAGGTGGTGTCCTAAGGACAGAATTCTAATGTAAAAAAAAAACTTCTACAAACAACCTCAAGGTTGTGATGCTACATGCTAGGAGTGTCAACACAAGACCCCACTCACTGGAAGCAGACCTCACCTTGGTAGACACACACATTTGCGCTGTCACAGACACCTGGGTCAGGGTTGTGGAAAGCAGCACACACAGCAGTCTACAACTCTTTCCACGTGTGCAGACCTCAAACTCATGGCATGCAAAGTAGTGGGGTCGGTGTATCAATATTCATTATGGAAACATACACATCCAGACTGGTTACACAGTATGATTCCCTGAAGACAACTCAGGTGGTATGGCCTTTTTGCAGTTAACTATTCAAGTAATTGCCAGCTACAGGAGCCCCTCCATGAATCAGGACACCCACTCAGCTTATTTGCACCTACTTGAGTCTATCATGATACATCCAGACACCATTATTTTGGGTGATGTTAAGTACCCACTGACTGGGTATATTAGTCATGCTCAAACTCACTTGCACAAATATTCCCAGTGTCATTAACCACAATTCCCTGGACCAGCTGGTTGACACCCCCACAATGGGAGCCTACATACTGGATGGGGTGCTTACCGATATGGAGGACCACTGTAGCACCCTCACTGTGTGTCCCTTCCTGGTGAGATATGACAACTAATCAGTCTCATTCAAAGTACATATCATACCTGACACACACCCTTGTGGAAGACAGAGTAGTAAACTTCACCAAAGCAGATTATAACCTCTTACAGGATGGTATCAGTAGCTTCACTGCACATCCCCCCTCAGAAGTAACTAGCAACTATGCTGAGCTGTACACCAATGCTTTATACAAAAACCTGTATAACTGCATTGAATTGGCTGTACCTGATATGTGCAACACAAGCTAATTATGCAAAAGCAAACCTGCCTGGTGGACAACTGCCATTCACAGGCTTTACAATAAGAGGGAAACACTGCTGTTTAAGAGTAGGAGGGAGGAAGCCCCCTGAATGGAAACACTACCTCATCTGCATGACTAAGCAAATAAGAATTGTTGTAAATTCCTACAAAACAAATTATTGCTCCAAATTAGCCTCCCACACAAAATACAACCACAAGGCATTCTATACATACATATGTAACCTAAAAGGAACAGCCTAGTTTAGTGCCAAACTTGTACTTCATGATACCACATATCCTGGTGCTGTAGACATATATCATCTTTTGGCTGAGTGGCTCTGCAAAAACCTCACTCCCCCGTCCCCACCACACATACACCATGACATATTTACCACTTGTCCACTATCTTGTATCTCTGAATGACATGTCATAACTGGACAGAAACACAGCATGTATGTGACCTGACAACATCCCAGGCTGTGCCCTACGTGGGCTCTAACATGGACTTGTAACACCCTTGGACACTTTTCCCAATCATAGTGTAACCAATGGTTTCATCACAGCTGAGTGGAAAGCAGGCACTGTTATTCCATTGCACAGATGTGGTGTGTCCACTGACCCCACAAACTATATGCATATCATCCTCATTATCCATATATGTAAGGCTATGGGGCAGATCATCATGGACATTATCAACTAAAATGTAGATAACATTCAGTTACTTGCCCCTACTCAGTTTGGATTTGTCAAAGTGACATCATGCCTGTTAATCCCCGTGGACTTCTTTGAGACAGTCACCAAGGACCTGGCTGATGGGAAATATGTGCACACAGTCTACCTGCACTAGGAGAAGGCATTTGATTATATCTCTCATGCAGGCATCATCAAAAAAACACACCCAACTAGGATTGAACCCTTATATCATTATAGCAGTTAACTGTCTCACTGATACAAGTCATGCAGTCCAATAGAGGAAGACACCTATAATAGCTGAGCTGTAACCAGTGGTGTTCCAGAGGCTTCTTTTCTGGGTCACCTACTGTTTGGAATCCATTTCAATGAAGTACAAGCACAGTGTAAATGACTATGACTAACAATGTTTGATGATGCTTACTAACTGCGAGCTGTCATATAATATACATAGTATGGCAACATACTACATTACGGTGTTACATGGTCAAATGATTGTTGCCAAACACATGGCCTTAAACTCACTGCAAATATATGTATTATCATTCATTTTGGTAGCAGTGATGTTCCTGCTAAGTTCCAGATAAATAGCGACACCTTATGTACATACACAGGGGTGAGAGACCTGGAAAGATGTGTTGACAGCTACCATAACTTAGATCACCATATCTACACAGTGGTGAGTAGGTCATTATATCTTGCTCATGTCATACATGAGGGCATTGTCTCCAGTACAAATAGTTAGCACCTCCATGTACTCTTCCCTCATCAGGACAATATTTGAGTGTAATGCCCCTTTTGGTAGGTTACTAACCAAACAGCTGTGGTTACTGGGGAAACCACAAAGGTTCCTCTCAAGAAGGATGGAGTCTTCAGCATCTGTCCTGTGGGGATTGTCTGAAATAACTATCAATTTAGTGTGTGTCAAACATAGTACTCAGAGGTGATCTCTGCTTTGCACGAGTCAATCTGTGACCCTGCTTTACTGGACATGCTGCACATACGTAAGTGACATGGATAACCAGTTTACTCCCAGTTAAGATCTTAACCTGGTATGTAACTTTTATAAAACCTGTTGGAGGGTGAGAATTATCTACCAGAGGTTAACACACCTTTAGAACACACTTCCACTTCATGTCAAACTGAGCACCCCATTGGCCCTTTACAGATGCAATCTGTACTTTTGGATGTGTGACCATAATTACACCACATTGGTTCCATCTGTGCACACCCTGGACAGGGGCAGTAGGTGTTGAACATGTTACCAAGGGTAAAAGGTGTCTAGGCATATGAGGGTCCTAGGACCATTAGCCTACTACAGTCCAATGATGCTATGATACCATAGGCTGATGTTAAATACTGACTAACATCTACACCCACCAGCACAGATGCAGTTAGACCATTACCACTACCTATTTATATAAAAAGAACACTAGACAGCAAACACACACACACACACACACACACACACACACAGCAAGTGGGCTGGAATGAGTTTAGAATCCCTACCTACCTAGCCTTACATACTATAGATCACAGTACTTATCACATGAGCCACAGCTTAAGTCTGATAGTGTTATGGCTTTAGGTACTCTTATGGTAGTTGATATCAGCAGGCCTCATGGTGGAGAAGAGTTCAAACCCCTGCACCACCTGCTAAGCCCAAAACAGTGCAAAACTCTGCCTCTTTTTATGGCATTGTAGAATACACACTTGTTTTGTGTGGAGACACACATACACACTCACACAGCAAGTGGGCTTGAGTGAGATTAGAACTCCTATCTTTCTAGTCTTACACACTACAAATCATAGTACTTATTGCACACACCATGGCTTAAGTCTGACTTTGATGTGGCTTTAGGTACTCTTATGGTAGATGACATCAGCAGGCCTTGTGGGGGAGAAGACTTTGGGGGCCAGTGTGAAGAGCAAAGGCCAAAGAGTGCGGACCCATTGCTGTTTTAAATTTACATTTTTTTGGAAGGGAGATGCACATACACAGCAAGTGGGCCTGAGTGAGAACAGAACCCCTACTTATCCAATCATATACACTACAGCCCACAGTACTTATCACACATGTCACAGTTTACTTTGGTGTGGCTTTAGGTACTCTTATGGTAGATATCATCAGCAGGCCTTGCTGGGGAGAAGACTTTGGGGGTCTGCATCAAGTGCAAAAGCCACTGCCATTTTAATTTTACATTTGTTTAGAAGAGAAATGCATGTATATGTATGTATATATATATATATATATATATATATATATATATATATATACACACGCACACACACACGCGCGCACACACACACACACACACACACACACACACACACACACACACACACACACACACACACACACACACACACACACACACACACACACACACACACACACACACACCAATTGGGCTGGAATGGGATTAGAACCCCTATCTATCTATTATTATACATTCCAGATCACAGTACTTATCACATGCACCACAGCTTAAGTGTGATATTGTAAATGACTGCAGGTGATGTTATCATAGAGAACATAAAGAAGCCCTGATCTTAATGGGTTGGTAGGGCTGCATAATCACACAGCTTCCTACTGTCAACTGCAGTTGGGGCCTAACAGTGAAACAACTGTTTTGTAGCCTAGCTATGTGTCAACAGCCAGTGTTGGACATATGAGTCTGTTTGCATGTGGATGGACATGCCTGTGACAAAAGAAAATTTACCCAGGCAGTGAGTGGGCACACAACATAATACATTACAGAAGTTGCACAGTTATTGATGTGTGTTTGTTGAAATGAAGCAGACACAGAAGGCTCTAGTGCATGTGGGTGTTCTTGTTGGTGTAGCTATATACATATGACTTCACAATGTATGTATGTATTCCTATGCCATGCCATACATTTCAAGGGTTCCACATGGTCTGTTAGGGAGACATGGTATGACTCACCACTAACTGTTTGCAAGTACATAGGTGTGACTCATGTTATGTGTGTTTCACAGTACATTGATTTCTGCTGTCACATGTGTGGTATCATTTATACATGATGGGTGAAGACGGCCAGAACTGTGAACTTCAGATATCCCAATAGTCCTAAGATTACAACACATGCTGGTCTTTGCAGTTGCAAATGTCTGAAAGTGTATTGTGTAATGTTGAACCTTTCTTTGTGTCCCTTCCTCCATTTTACATATCATAGTGCAGCTTTACTATCCATGATCTGTGTATGTAGGACAATACAGACATACACACCCATGTATATACATTAATATATCTGTTTATAAATATAGAGATATATAAAATATATATATATTTTACTAAACAAAATAGCCTGTGGGGCAACAGATTTGCACTTGGCTTAACTGTGTGAGCATGCTCAGTGGCATTTTGGCTTGTTTGCATATTGCTTAGCAACTCACAAATGGGAGGCACACTGCTGATACCTGAAACTTCCTGTTGCATAAATTAACTCCATCCCACACCTAGGTGTACCCTAGCCCAGGATTTTGAGATGACTTGGAAAACTCCAATCTGGATTTACCTACATACCCAGCTCCTCACTTAATCTACAGTGTTAATCAATGTGTATTGCATTTTTTTATTTAACATTTGTTTACTGGGAAAGTCTGACTTGGAACAAAGACAATTTTCAGCAGAGGCCCAGGGAGAATAGCTCCAGATGCATTTCTTTGTAATGTGAAACCTACCACTGCACCACTGCACCATTTTATAGTCACCTTTCTCTTTCTGTCTTCCAAATATCATATGTTTATTTTTCAATGTATTTCAATGTATTTAACAGCATCTGAAGCTCCTGTGGCCCAGTTCTTGAGCAGACTTGCCAGATCTGTAACATATTTAAACAGCATACCCAATCTCAAGCCATCTGCATACAGACTGTAAAATAACTGTGATGTGAAAGATAGGTCTTCAGACAACTGAAATGAAAGTTGGGCCTAGTACAGAGCTCTGTGGGACACCTTGACTGTAACCATAAATATCATTTGTCCAATTGTTGTATGATACTTGTCATGTCCCTTATGTAAGCCATGCAGCTATCTTTTCCAGAGTGCATCAATACCTATTTGTTCTGATGTAGTGATCAGTGTTTTGCGTATGGGTCTGTCCAATTCCACATGAATCACATCACAGCACAATCCTTCATTCACAATTGTTATTATATTGTTATACTACATCATGTAATAGGAGGTACTAGATGTGTTTTCTACATATGCATGCTGATAAATGTTTTTTATATCCCAACCTTTACAATTCTGTTAATAAGTTATCCATTAGTAACAATATACTTATTAGATAGGTCTTAGAACTGTGCCACAGATGCATGTGAAATTACTATGTGAAATAGAATCATACCAATATAGCACACACAGAGACAGCCTGTAAAACGATATACGTATTGCTGCTTCACATGCATAATTATCAGAGATGTCAGGATTAGAACCCTGGACATCATCACACAACTTACCTGCCATATTCCTTTGAGCCACAAAGGCTGGTAGATGAACAATGAATCATTCATCACATCTTCACCTACATAAATATGCAGTGTGCTATTCTCAATTAAAATTACACATGAAATGTACATTCAGATTGTGCATGCATTACTGTACTGATACTGTGTGGCATAATACCTATGTGCACTACCAACTGCCATTGTAATGTTAGACTTCAGCTGTGGCGTGAGCTGTAAATATTGGAAGTAGGGGTTCTAATCTCACTCCAGCCCACTCGATGTGTGTGTGTGCAGATCTCCTGGCAGAAGAAATGGGAATCCCACATTGACTTCCAAATTTCAATAGGCCTGCACTTTCTGGCCCTTGCGGGTGCTTCCAACCTCCAAACCCCAGTCTTCCACAAAGCCTGCTGATGTCATGTACCTTAACACTACCAACTGCCACCACAATGTCAGACTTTAGCAGTGGTGTGTACTGTAAATACTGTGATCGGGCATGTGTGAGACTAGATAAACAGGGGTTCCAATCTCACTCCAGCCCACTTGTGTGTGTGTGTGTGTGTGTGTGTGTGTGTGTGTGTGTGTGTGTGTGTGTGTGTACATCTCCTGCAAAAAAAAAGATCGTCCACTTGGTGTGTGTGTGTGTGTGTGTGTGTGCGTGCGTGCGTGCGTGCGTGCATCTCCCTGCAAAAAAATATGATCACCACTCTGACTTAGAAAGAGGTGAGGGTTTGCAGTATTTTGTTTGCAGCAAGTGATGTGTGCCTCCAAAGCCCTGACAAGGACAAGGCCTGTTGATGTCATCTACCATAACATTACCTAAAGAGACGTTAGCACGCCTGTGGTGTGGTGCGTGTGTTAAGAAGTGTGATCTGTACTGTGTACCATTACATAGGTAGGTGTTCTAATCTAATTGCAGCCACTTGGACTTTGTCTTCTGTTCACTGTTCTGTACATATTACTTGATAATGGCAGTATTCTCACTGTAGCCAGCTGTGTGTATGTGCAGATGTTAGAGCATTTTACATCAGCATATGGGATCATAGCATCATTGTACATTAGCAGCCTAATGGGTCTAGGTCCCATAAAATTTTTGTTACATTCTTACCCTTATTTACATGATCAGCACATATTGCCCCTGTCCACAAGGGACACACGCAGAAGTCCTGTGGTGACATGACAGTCATCCAGGCAATCATATAGATTGCATCTGAGGAGGGCTAATGAGGTGCACTGTTTGCCAATAGGTGGGAGTCTGTTTCAATGGTTTGTGAAAGTGAGATTGACATATCTCCCCCACCATGTATTAGTAATGTCAAATATTAAGTAATGTCCTTACATCAGGTAATACATGTACCATTCCACCTACAGATATGCAGCATTTCCAATACAACAGGGTGAGACATTGCCCTGTATGCAAGGCAGAGATCACTTCTGTGTAGTCTATATGACATAACCTACAATGACAGATATTGCACATGATCCCTGTAGGACAGATACTGGGGACTTGAAGTTCCCTTGTGAGGAAACTTTGTGTTGTGTGCAATTGACAGTGGTGCTTGCAAAGGTACATGAAAAAATGGCCATTGCAGTGAAGTATTGGCATGCTGAGGGAAGAGTACATGGAGGTTATAAGTGCATCATTATCAGGTGACAGTGCCCTCACTAATGATATGAGCATGATATACTACTCTCCTCATGACTGGGGGGACATGGTGATCTATGTTTAAGTAGGTGTAAACCTGTGTGGCCACACCTGTGTGGCTAGGTCTATCACCCCCAAGAATGTACAGCAGGTATTGCCAGTGATGTGCTATTTATCAGGAACATTGCTGTTACTGATGGAAATGACACTACATACACATTTGCATGGGGTTACGGCCATGAGTATGTGAACAAATATATGTTCATGAAGACACTCTTGTAGGAGAGTGACATAACTGGGAGCTTGTATGACTGATCCCAGTTTGCTGTGCCATGAGGTGCTTCTTGTCCTCCTGTTAGCTACAGCTGCTCCTATGCAGTTGTACAGGTGGTTGCATAAGGCATTGTTGTAGTGGTCACCATACTTGCCTGTCCATCTGAGGGTGGAGGTGCAGTCACACTATTTATGCCATCCCATAGAAGGTTGTCCTTTGCTTTGTTGAAGTTTACTACTGTGTTTGCTGAAGGGGAGTTCAGGTGTGAGTCTTACATGTAAGGAGACAGATTTCTGGTCAGATCTTACCATGGAGGTCCTCACAGTCCAGGTGTTACAGTGGTCAGCCATACTGGTAAGCACCTGATGCAGTACATTGGCTCCCCTTGTGGGGATGTCACTTAACTGGTTCAGGGCATTGTAGTTAAGGATTATTAATAAACTTTGACCAAGTGAGTTTGAGCATGAATAACCAACAGTTGGTGGTTAGTGAAAGTCATCCCATACCATGGCATTGTGATGTACCTTGAAAGACACAGGTAGATTCAAGTAAGCACAACAGGTGCCCTGATTCATGGAGTTGCCCCCGTCTCTGGCAATGGCTTCATTAGGTGGCCTACCAGCGCTGAATAGCATGGTTCCCTATTATAAGACCAAAGATGCATTCTTTTGAATGCATCTTGGTCAAACTGAAAAGCCTGAAATGGCAAAATATCGAAGCGGCTTTTGAGCAAATTCTTTCCCTGGGAAAGAATTTGCTTGGCCGCTTCATTACTTTGCCATTTTCAGCACTGCAGTGTGGTCTCAGAGTTGGTATATTTAAGTAGAGGGGTGTGGGAGGTGAAGCCCCCCACTTAATGTAATGTGTAAAGTGTTTTTTTTTGTCAGAACAGCAATTTTTTTCCCCTAGGAAAAAAAATCGCTGTTCTGACAGTTCAAAATTGTAAGCTTTCACTTACATAGGGTCGATTAATCACCGTTCTCTTTTTTAAGAATTCGGTGATCTAATATAGACCCTATTGCATCTGCAGTATCTCCGGAGAAGCCCACTGTTTAACCAATCTGGATGTGTATCTATCTTTAATGACTATGGAAAAACCACCTGCATTAACTGGCACATTTATAGTGTTCTGAACATGTGGAAGGATGTGTAGCCTGGAATGGCTGTGTTGCTGTCCACAGCCTTGGAGCAGGTGTGTGTAACTGCACAAATATCTGCATCCTCCAAGGTGGGGACACCTTCCAGTGAGTGGAGTTTAGTGTTAGCATTCCTAGTGTGTACCAGGATAACCATGATACTGTTTGAGGATGGCGTTTCCTCTGTGGAATGTTTTCCCATGAGACAATGCCTATAAGATGCACTATGGTGATGTCAGATGCCTTGGCCACTACACAAACTCCCAAGGGTGATAGCTGAACACCATCTGTGGCAAAGCATCAAGGTCTGTTGAGCATGTCATCCCAGGCTGACATTTACTGGGTCCCCTTAAAATGACACCACATGATAACCCAATTATTGACTTCAATCATTTTTCATGCGTACTGAGCCATCATCCTAGGTAAAGGTGTAATACAGCTGAAGGCTATGAACATACCCACCAAAAACAGACTCTGTAAGCTCAGTCATGTGTCTGCATACAGTCCATTGAAGTATGTCTCAAGCTGCACACACCAACAGGAACTATGACGTCATAACGCCACCTGATGTTGACAAACCTGAGTGTATGTGTGGTATGGCATATCCTGGCACCTCACAGACAGCTAACTGTGACCTTTCCCATGTGTAGCCTGGTGAGAGGGACATCAATGTGTCACATGATGTAATCACCTATGAATAATATAGATGAGTTTGTGTTTTGCTGAAGTATTTGACTGGTGAGACAGTGGTGCATGCACTATTATGTGTACTGTGTTCTGCAGAGGTATGAGTATGTGTACTGAGCTTGCAATTGGGTTTCTGAGGTGTCTGTTTTTTGCATATGTGTCTGGTAAGGAGCTCCACGCATGCAGTTGTGTGTGATGTGGGTGTGGGTGGAGTACATGGTGAGGTATGCATGTTGTCAAACTGCTCATTGACATATGTACTGACCAGTGTGTGAGGCAGCATGAAATCAAGGTTTGTTACATAATCACATCTGTCATATGTTTTGTTTGTGTGGCATAGGAGCAGGGACTGTCCACATCTCAACAGCGATCCATGATAATGCCATTAGCAATACAGTCTTGCTTGCGTGTACATCACAACAGGCCTTCATTAGGCAGTGGCCTGACAAATGCTGAAATGCAACATGTTAATACCTGTATGTAGTTCTCCTAATGTAACAGCACCTGACAGCATGCCATAACATGGCTGAGTGAGTACAATGCTTTGCCAGGCATGTGGTCCTTGGATTAACCATAACCTCATGATTAGGCATGGTCACAGTAGCAGACCTACAAATGTAACAATGCACAACTCCAGCAAAGTTAGGGTCATGCTGCTACACCCTTGGGGTTGACAGCCTCAAACACACTGTCTGTAGGCACTCCTTGCAGTGAAGCTGTGGATGTCTGTGCATGCACAGAGAGCTTGTTCAACTCTGCAGTCATTACTTTGGACTTGCTAGTCTACACTGCCTGTCAAGCAAACAGACAGTACACTGGATGTTGTGTGTCATGAGGTGGGAAAAACAGATGTGTTCCAGTTACATAACTGTACAGTACAACATACATAGGACATGTGTGGGTACACACACTTTGGCCAAAGGTGGCCACTCCTCTGCAGTACACCTCAGATCCATGGCATATAGACATGCACCATGAAGCTCTTGAAGGTCAAGCTGCATGCATTGCTGTAAAATTGTCACCTAACAGGAATACTGACACTGTGGTGCTTGCTCGCGCAACCTTGTATGTCCATGCCACCGGACATTGAACATCATATTGTGACACTGCAGTTGTGCTCTGACTCACCATCAGCTCATTACCCTACTGAAATTTTAAGAACCCTGAAATACAAGGCATAATACATGCCAAACTGTAATGATTGCTCTGATTACTACTCAAGGCATCTACCTGGAAAAGGGTATGTCAAGCCTACACAGCCTTGCATGATGTGGGACAACTATGTGGGTGAACAAACAGGCTGTGGCCTCCTCCTCATGTGGGGTTTGGTACTAACATTTTGCTTTTGGTGAGAGACAAAGTGTAGGAGCATGGTATTCCAGGAAAGAGTACTTGTGGTGAGACCAGCAGTTGTAGCAGCCAGGCACCATCAATTCAGGGGACTCCCCTCTTGTCAGCATTCTTCACAAGGTAATTGTGTCATCACAGTACACACTGCTTGAGTGATGTGCAGCTGCAGAATAATTGTGCAAACACACCCTCCTTACCTTTCCCAGGGTGTACATGTGACACATCCCCCCACTGCTTGCCTATGCTCTGTACAGACACAGACATTTTGGATGACTATCTTCTTGGAAACCATGATGAAATTAACTTCAATACTTAATTGCACACAGAGCAAGTAGTATGTAGTGACAAGCAGTGTTCCCAGATGTCTTAGTAGTGTTACATTTAAAGCCATGAAAAGATTTATCATGGAAATGATCATTAACAATGTACTACTCCTGTAGGCACTAGCCCAACCCAGTGTGTTTTGTTCAAGGCCAGATCATGCCTACCCTAAGCATTGCACCTCATTGATTGTTAAAAGTATGTGATAGATGAGGGGGAAATCACTCAAACCACCTACCATGGCCTGAGAAGGCATTTGACAAGTTTAGGCCATCAGGCATTGTGGACACACTATAGAGGTTATTTATAAACTTGTATGTCATCCATTGGATAGCCAAGTGTCTGACACATATTATCTGGGAAGATAGGATTGTGCAGGTCAGCACTACAATGAGGCCAGCCACCAGTGGACTACCCACACACATCATTCCTGGGACTACACCTCCTAGCCATTTCATTCCCTGCAGTCATAGCCACTGTCAGTGACCTCAGACTGACTACATTTGCAGATGATTGCAAATAAGGAGCTGTCACTGAATCCTGCACAGAACCAACAGTTATCCACTCAGGTGGTGTCAGAGTCATTGACAAATCCCAAAGAAAGTGCAAGGGCTCCACAAAAACCAGTAAACACAAAAGAAAAATGAAGCCCAGAGACGTACAATAAAGCTCCCAGTCGGCAGAAACTGTTCAGTTACTTAATTCTCAGTGTAGTCACACAGCGTGGAAATGAAAATACTTAAAAAATCACTTTTATTAAATCCACCAAAACACATTAACCCTCAATTCATACTTTTTTGTTTCTTAACTTCGTCAGATGTGGGCTGGAAGTAATGGCTAATATATGCAACACTTAAGGGTTGTTTCACTCTTGGTCGAGCATGCTATCTGCGGGGAAAAAGATTCACATCCATGTGAAGCACACTTTCGCTGTAACGCACACCATGTGCAAGTTACACAATGGGATGTGGAACAAGGCAATCAGAACTGGTTTAGGACAAATATCTGTAATGGACACAGGGAAATTATAGATGGTTCATCTCCTATGCCACAGCTTGTAGTTGTGTCAGCTCCCAGAACCCTGCTTACACTTATCAATGGTACAACACCATGTCAGAGATTATGTATGCAGGAGTAGGCTTCTTGAAACCATTGTCCCTGTTAGCCTGTTATACACATATGAACCTCTGGAGCCATGCACCTTTACTGCTTTACCTTTGTGAAGACATTTAGTTTCTGTGCTGATATTCGATCCTGTGCTCTGATGTTTATGGGTTTATTGTAGCTGTCCCACACAATCCTGAATCTGAAACATAAACAGTTCTCTGAGACACCATTCATTGTGTAAGTATACAACCATTTCAATATTATCTGACTTAATGTACACAAAATAATGCAGTTTACTCATTACAACTGGCAGCACATACTATATGTTAGTGTCCAGTACAAGTTGCATGTCAAAGGCAACAATGGATTAAAAAATACATAGTAATTTAGGTAGTACCCTGTACATCAGATACATAGCTTCATCTCCCTGCATCAATGACAAGGATGACAGAGATGTGGCACAGGTATCATCACTTGCACAGGGTGTTGTGTGGTGGTGCAGGAGGCCTAGGCTGACCCAATAGGTTGGCACGCGTGTGTGTGAGTCAGGAAGGGAAGCAGGCAAGATGGACCATGTGTGTCTGCAGGTGACCTGACTGTGACAGTGGTGTGTGAGTGTCTGTGTGAATGCAGTCAATCTGAGTACTAGCCCTGCATGACTGTATGTTGGACAGCTTTGAACTATGCATGGCAGAGATGACAGTTCACTATCTCCACCCCTGAACATGGGAACTGGCTCTGCCAGGAGTTGCACTGGCACCTCCATGCCCACGGTCAGAAGCAGCACTACTACCTGAGGGTGACTGCTGCCTGCTGGGACTGTGTCCTCCACAGGAACACCCAGGACCATGAGCACATGGCCTGTCATTTCTTGGTGTGAGCAGCACACTAGCCTTTGAGGCACTGGATATACTGCCACTACAGTGGCATGATTGAGCACGGCCATGTGGACTTTCATCAGATGTAGTTGCTGACCTATGTCCACAAGTCCAGTGCTCAGCTCCAACCAGAAGTTCTATCACAATGACTGTTCCAAGACAGATATTCTGCAATCTCCCTCAGACCATTGTCTTTCCACTGCATCAGTCAAATGATCTAAGGTATCAGCAACGTGGTGGAGGCAGTCTTGGATGTCACACTGTGCAGCATCCATAACCCTGAGTATTCATCTGGAGTTCCTTTCAGAATGTGCCTGTGCCTCCATGACAGCCCTAAACATATGCCGACGGGACACCTGTAACAGGTGGTGGAAGGACAGCAGGCCTCCTACTAGCTCCCCCATCAATCCACCTGTGTGGAACCTCACCATCTCTTTGGCAATGGCCACTGTCAACAGTCACCGCAGCCATAGTAGCCACACTTTCCTGTTCAATGTCCCCACCTTCTGGCCATCCAATATCTGGGCCTCAGGGGACTGGGTATGCATAGGCATACTGACTGTGTATGGTGATAATGAGGGCAGAAGAGGAATGTCAACCTCTGTGACAGATTCAGCCCCCTGCAATCCCACCTGTGCCTCACTGTAGCCACCATCATCATCAGAGTCTGAAGAGACACTGACATCAGTTGTGAAGGAAACAGAGACCCATCCCCCTGGTCACCTGTGATAAAAAAGGAAATGTGGTACATTAATACATGCACTACTATGCCCTGCAGTACTATCTTGCAATATATGTTAAGTTGTATACAATGATGTCAGTATTACAGATGTGGTTAACCCCCAAACTTATATACCAGGACATGAAGACATTATGTTCTAAGAAACTTCTTTAGTTACTTGCAAAGAATAAGCTCCTCAAGAATCTTATGAGTAAAAATGATGTAAACTGTTGACATGTGTCAAAACTCTGCACAGCTGAAACATATGGCAATCTGTAATGTCCTGCAAATACTGCAAATCTATCAGTGTGGTCATAACTACAAGGCATAGGTATGACTCTAAACCATGTTCTATTGGAAAAAAAATGTGTGAGGTTGACAATCATGCAGACAGTGCATCAATCCAGCCAGTAGGCCTGGGATGACACTTTAGCAAATACAATGCACTAAATCTATATCTGTAACACAACAGTGTTATGCTTTCCAGGAGCAGGAGCATGGCCACATCTGATTCCAGATGGTCCTGTGAAGATTTGAGGGAAAGGTAATGGAAATGGCAACCCATGTTGCACAATAACAGGCTAATAAATCCATATATCTCACATTTACAGTACATACTATGTTAATTGGTATGTTGGTCACAATATGAGCAGGAGATTCAAACCTGCAACTAATCTCTTCCCCTCCCCTTAAAAATTCCCAACACCCACATATAACTATGTACACCCTGACACACTGAATGCTACAATATTACAATGCTGATCCAACTAAGCATACCTGGATGCTCATCTTGCATGGAAATGGTGGCACCCACATCCACGACATATCATGTGATGGATGCCTGGGAGCTGTCCTGTGTTCCTAGGTTCACCAGGAATTTCTCAGTGGCTGACAGTGGTTGTTCCACTGCAACAGTGGCACCACAATCCCTGGCCACATCTGCTGCTCTTCTGCATGCAGTGTCAGTCATATATCCTGCTATGGTGACAGCATTGACATTGTGAACCAGGTCAGCCCTCAATGATGCCCACTCTTCCCTGTTTGTCCTCCCCTGGACAGCAGGAGTTGGTGGTGTTGATGTAAGGCATCCAGGATAGTCTCATTCTCTGCCTCTGTAAAAGGGCCCCGGCATTGGGGCTACATATTTCCTGAAAGACAACAAAATGGCAACACATGTCAAGATCACATATGTGGGAGTATAGTATGTAGAGATTAGGCAATAACAGATGGCTACCAGTAGTCCCTGCTTGGTTACACATCTCATATTCAACACCATTCAGACATAGTGAAGGTTTGGATGCTAGTAGGATGGTAACAGTAGGCATCTATTCCTGCTTGTGCCATGACAGATACTGTTGTATGATCACAGAACCAACACAGCAGTCCATTAAGTTGTGGTCCATAGGTGTAAACCCTCTTATAAAATTTAAAATCAGCAGTGCCACACAACTATCAGTGTAGTATTACCACTGCTGTCAATGAGAAATTTCCAGGAGAGTGTTGTACCTAATTAACAAAGAGCATTCTACTGTACTCTAGTTCCTCTGTAGGTGTAACACATGTGCAGATCAATTACATGTCATCAGTACAGTTCCAAGAAAGGCTTACTGCTGTAATCCCCATACCCCCTAAGTATATGGACACATATGCATCATGTTGGAAACAAAATGGTTACATATCTGATGGAGTACAGTACTCCTCTGTTGACCGGTACAGATAATGTGCCAACAAGTTCATCCTGCAATGTAAAACTAATATACAATGTTTCCTCTAGCTAGCTGTTTGTCTTTTTAACATTGTTCTCTTTTAGCAAGTGATGTCTTTGAACCAATCTGGGCTTCTGAAATGCTAATTGCAGCCAACACAGCTGATTTGCAATATAATCAGCCAATCCCATACAACCACTCAGCAAGATATAAGGCCTCAATGTAGATTGCAACCCCTTTCTCATATGTTGGGTTGGAAAATATTGGGGGGCAGATACTATGTCATGGCAGACAGAATGGATGCAGCGGCTACTATTTACATGCAAATGCATGTGCTACAGGCTGAAGCTGACGGTGGTGCTGCAGGCAATAGGCTTATGCAGAAAGGGTGAACACTTTGCAGGACAACAAGCTTTAAGAGTAAGTGTGGGACCTCTGGCAGCCTTGTTTTATAGGCAGAGCCAGATTAAGAGTACCGACCCCACTGGGAATTAAGGTATATGTGTCAGGTAAGTCTGTCAGCCAATGCTATCAGTAACAGAATACAAGGCAAAATGCTTGGTGTGTCCTAGAAAAATGGTAGGTGTACATTAACCAAGATGTCACAGAGTTGGACAATTGCAAAGTCACATTTTATGTCATGGTGGTCCCCTGTTGAGTGTGTGCTAGCACCCTTTGCATCTAGCTCAACCTCCATATATGTATGTTACTTGTGCAGCTGTGGTTATCTGTGATAGTGCCAGCAAGACATTGTGGGCTGCAGTGTGATATTACTAGGCTACAATTTCAGTACACATTTCAACAGCCTCTGGAAATTCAGTCTGCTGCATTACCTGACATTCTCTGCACTTTATAGTGCTGTACTAGGAGTAGGTGAGAGTGGTCCTATCTGTAGGCCTTTGCCCTGTATTATATAGATGCAGACATTCCAACTGTACTGCTTTGGGTGGATAAATAGGTGATTAGGCAGACATATACACAGTGGATATAAAAAGTGTACACACCCCTGTTAAAATGCCAGTTTTTTCTGACATAAAAAAATGAGACGACAATAAATCATTTCAAAACTTTTCCCACCTTTAATGTGACCTATAATCTGTACAATTCAATTGAAAAACAAACAAATCTGTTAGGGGAAAAATATAAAAAGTAAAAAACGTACAATAAGCTGGTTGCATAAGTTTGCACATCCTTAAACTAATACTTTGTTGAAACACCTTTTGATTTAATTACAACATTCAGTCTTCTTGGGTAGGAGTCTATCAGCATGACACATCTTGACTTGACAATATTTGCCCACTTGTCCTTTCAAACATGCTCCAAATCTGTCAGATTGCTAGGGCATCTCTTGTGCACAGCCCTCTTCTGGTCACCCCGCAGATTTTCTATTGGATTTAGGTCTGGCCTCTGGCTGGGCCATTCCAAAACTTTAATTTTCTTCTGGTGAAGCCATTCTTTTGTTGATTTGGATGTATGCTTGGGGTCATTGTCGCATTGAAAGGTGAAATTCCTCTTCATCTTCAGATTTCTAGCAGATGCCTGAAGGTTTTTGGCCAAAAGTGACTGGTATTTGGAACTGTTCATAATTCCATCCACCTTGACTAAAGCCCAAGTTCCAGCTGAAGAAAAGCAAGTCCAAAGCATGATACTGCCACCACCATGCTTCACAGTGGGGTTGGTGTTCTTTTGGTGATGCGAAGTGTTGTTTTTGCACCAAACGTACCTTTTGGAATTGTGGCCAAAAAGTTCAACCTTGGTCTTATCAGACCATAACATATTTTCCCACATGCTTTTGGGAAACTATGTATTGTCTTGAAAATTTTAGCCAGGCCTGGATGTTTTTCTGTGTAAGAAAAGGCTTCTGTATTGCAATCCTACCCCATAGTCCAGACATATGGAGAATATGGGAGATTGTTGTCACATGTAGTACACAACCAGTACTTGCCAGAAATTCCTGCAGCTCCTTCAGTGTTGCTGTAGGTCTCTTGAGAGCCTTCCTGACCTATTTTTGTCTTGTCTTTTCATAACTTTTGGTGGTATGTCCAGTTCTTTGCAACATCACTG
Organism: Protopterus annectens; assembly: GCF_019279795.1. NCBI lineage: Eukaryota > Metazoa > Chordata > Ceratodontiformes > Protopteridae > Protopterus > Protopterus annectens. Next base: position 967,182,669 of record NC_056741.1, read on the forward strand.
TTGCCCCATATTTTCTCCACTTTTTGATGACTGTCTTCACTGTATTCCATGGTATATCCAATGCTGTGGAAATTTTTTTGTACCCTCCTCCTGACTGATACCTTTCAACAATGAGATCCCTTTGATGCTTTGTAAGCTCTCTGCGAACCATGGCTTTTGCTGTAGCAGGCAACTGAGTAAATGTCAGGAAAATCCTACTAGGACAAATGAACTTTATTTGGGTTAATCAGTCTCTTTAATTGATGGAAGGTGTGTACCCAAGAAGACTGAATGCTGTAATTGAATCAAAAGGTGCTTCAACAAAGTATTAGTTTAAGGGTGTACACACACAACAAAGTATTAGTTTAAGGGTGTGCACACTTATGCAACTAGCTTATTGTACATTTTTTATTTTTTATATTTTTCCCCTAACAGATTTGTTTGTTTTTCAATTGAATTGTACAGGTTATAGGTCACATTAAAGGTGGGAAAAGTTTTGAAATGATTTATTGTGGTCTAATTTTTATATCACAAAAACCTGGCATTTTAACAGAGGTGTGTACACTTTTTATATCCACTGTATCACACTTTATGATATTGATGGCCACATACATGTATTTTCATTGGTAGACACAGCTTTACTTGAACCCAGGACCATGTCTACCAAAAAGTAATGTTTTCAATGCATTTTAGAGACTGAGCTACAAAGTCACTATTACAGATGGTGAATTTTTACATGTTGTAGTTATTATTCCACAGTTATCTGCTGTTAAATACTTACATCTATTATTATGTGTATGGCTTTAGAGTGCTGTATTTGTATACCAAAGCCGTAGTTAAAATCCTATTTTCTATTACTGTTTTAGCAAGTGTGTTCTGACATGTTGTAGACATAATTGCAGGGTTACCTGCTATGAGATACCTCACTTACATCTAAGCTTATGTGTGTACCTTTATAGTGATGTATTTATGTACTAGAGTGCCAATTACAGTACTATTTTTCTAGTAATCTCTAAGCTGATCTGCATGGTGCAGCGTGATGGGCAGCACTGTTTAAACACACTCAATGATGTTTTGCTTAAAACACCTGTGTTCGTTAACAACTGTGTGGCTTGGTGAGATGATCCACTGTTCTGCAGCTGCAATGGTGGTGGACCCAAATTAGGGTGCAGGTGTACCTTTTGAATGTGACTAACATTCCGAAAGCATATATCAATATAGTGCTGTTTAGCATTGCTAAGCGATGTGGCATGTCACACCATGTCCCGCAAAAAAATCTTTAAAGAAAAGAAAAATGGGGAGATAGGACAGTGGTGAAAAGGGGTGCAAGCAGGGGGAAAAACATGATGACAAGCAGGTAGGGCTGTGTAGGATGGGTATAGGAAAGAAATATAGCTAACCATTTCTTCAATAGCAACAACTGTTCACTTTCACAGATTTTTTTAGCTGAATTTGGACTGTCACCCCCCCCCCCCCAGAGAGGGGGGACAACAACATAACTGCATTATCAGGCCAATTGGACCAAATTATGTCCAGTGGACACCTATGCGAAATGAAGCGCCATGTATGGGAGGATATTTGTTTGTGGGACAGATGCCCATTTTTTTTAAGGTGAGAGTAGAATGTTGGGGAAGGGACATAGGTACATGTGGGACAGCTAAGATGGGAAGGTGAGGAAGCTTTTGCAGACAGATAAGACAGCAGACAGGGATGGTGTGTGACACAAGGGGGGGTGAACACCTTGGATAGGGATGGTGTTGTGGAATCCCAGTCCCATGAGCATCCACACAATAGCAGTGAGGCTCAAGTCCTCACCCATGGGTTTGTCAGCACTGCTTCTTCACTGCCCCTGTGGTGGGAGTGGTGGAGGGTGGCAGCCAGGGCAAGGCTGCCCCATCAAGATGGTGAGCATGCTCTTCATCTGGTGCAGGCATGCACCAACAGTTCAGTGAAGCACCCTGTGCACCATACCTATCAGTTCTTGATGGGTGACAAAATCACCCCTCCACCTCTGCTCCCAGAGGAGGACCCAGCCCCAGCCTGTGGGTCAGAAATACCCAACACTGCAGGTAGTGCAGGGGCAGCAGAGGGAGCATCACCAGACTCCAGCCCAGATGTGCCTGGCCCCCAATGCCACGTCCAGGGGAGCCAAGGTAGGTGGATCGCCTGGAACTGGCCTACCTTATCAAGCTGTAGTAAATTAAATATAAACATAAGGTAAGTAATAATCAAGCAAATGTTAGTATTAACATAATGGAAGATAATATTGATTAATCAAAATACATATTAAGGTATATTATGAGGAACACAACAATAAATAACATAGCAGTAAGTATGCTGACAGCAAACCAGTATGAAATAACCCATAAGGCCAACATAATTAGTTTAAAATAATATATTAATATCAAATCATAATAATACATAACATTAATAAAGTAAAGTAGATAAGGGTGGGGAGAAAGAGAGAAAACATACCATTAGTGACCTCACAGGTGATATTACTACACAGGCTAATAATACATACTTCTGCAGGTGTGCATTGGCATTTGTGAGTATAATGACTCCAATTCTTGTATAGATGATATTGTATGTACATACCTCTCAACCTGTTAGCATGGGACAGTATGGGCAAAGCACTAACAAATGCAGGTACACAGCCACAGGGAACTGTTTTACATACTGTGCTCATACATTACTACCCACATGTTCTGTAAACAGATTTGCCAATAAACTGCATTCCAAGTAATGTCATTTATCTGCTAATCAAGGACCAGACATATGGGGTATTAGTAATTACATTCCGAAAACTCATGACAGTTGAGAGGTATATTCATGTACATTAAGTAGACTAGACAGCCGGTGATTTTGTAGTTGGCAGCCATGGGACTAGAACCCACAAGTTGTGACTCCAGGGAAAATGTGCTCTTAATTTAACAGTTGACTGCTGTCAGATTAGAAAAGACATGCAGTGCATACAGGACTACTTCACACTTATTTGAAAGGATTATTTATCAAGTCACAATCCTGCTTTACACTTTATTGATATTGTTCCTTGAAATCTGATACTTATACACAAGGATATCTTCCCAGAACGTGAGCTACATTACCTATATATCTTGTTCCTAGAGTGGGAGGAATATACTGCATTATTTGACTAAAAATGGCCATAACACAGGCTTGAACCTTACTGTGGGTATTGCACTACATTTATCATTTTTTTCTGCAGTCTTTATTCATTTCCTTTTTACAGTTGACTGGTGTCAGATTAGAACACACATGCAGTGAATACGGCCATACTGCACACTTATTTGAACAGATTAGTTATCAAAGCACAACCCTGCTTTAAACTTTATTGGCAATGTACCTTAAAATCTAGCATTTATACACATGGGATATCTGGCCAGAAGTTCAGCTAACATTCCATATACCTTGTTCCTGGAGTGAGAATAATATATAGCATTATTTGACAAAAAATGGCCATAACTCAGGTTTGAATCTTACTGTGGGTATTACACTATATTTATCAGACAGTTTTTTCAACACTCATTCATTTCCCTTTTAGAGTTGACTGGACTCATTAGAATAAGCATGCAGTGACTGGAAGAATAGTGAACACTTATCTTTTTGAAGACAGCACCACCACTGTTTAAAATCTACTGATTACTGTTGCTTAACGTTTGGCATGTACAGCATGTATAGCTGTGTCAGACTTCTAAGAAAAAAACATATACATCATTACTTGAGTGCATCCTACATCATATTTCACACAATGAGTAGAGTAGAACAGTGACTGTTAATCTGGGTAGACCACAACATCAACTGATGTATGGGAAGCTATACTACACAGTAATGCATGTTTACTTGTTTTAACTTACTTTACTATTTCAGGTAGGGAGTGACACATTGCTAAACATATTATATTTCACAGGTATGTCATACCCGACTGTTATAACTGCAGACTCTGTAAATAAATGTTATGCATTAGGTTAATACTTTGATCCTATTTAACAAACTCATGCCTCATCCTGACCAGGTGCCCCACATGGAACTGGACATTGCGAGCCCTCTCGTCTGCAGCTATTGAAAGAGAAACAAACCATTCTGCATACCAGTTTTGCAGATTCAGCTTTTATATTTCTAAAGTACTGGCAAACATATTTACATATATGTGAGGTATGTCCAGCCCTAACCTCTTGGACCCAGGTGTCCTAGGTTCCCCTCTTCCTTCAATTCAGGTCATCATAGTGGTGATGACACTGCTCACCAAGGGATACCAGTAGCAGTGGTAAGATCCCTAGCCAACTGATGCTAGGTCTCAGACTTACATTCTGAACCCTGTTAATCACCATGCAGCAGCCAGGGTTCACAGTTTTTCACCAGGAGTCCAACAAACATGCTGGATTCCTGCACACCCCACCTCTGTGCCCAAAAGTGCACTCCTTCTCCAACACCACTAGGCATACTGCCAGCCAAATGAGACTCCAATGAATGGTGTGAAATTCCCACCTATTGGTCTTAATATAGGCTGCATTCCCATCCTTATGTCAAACTGTAACTTTCAAAAAAGCACCTCATTGCTTAGCATCATGCAAATCAGTTTAGTGGAGCTGAACATCGCACAAACTTGCATAACCCATGTTTAAGCAAAGCTTAGTAACCCACAAGCATTGTAGGCTGTTCACCATGTTTAAGTGGTGCTTAGCATCCTGCAGCTTTTCTAAAGATAACAATTTTTTATTTTGAACTAAACTGCCATTTCAGTCACCTCACATATTTTCACAGCAATACATGTAAAAGGTATGACTGGCCAGAGCTCAAACTTGGGACCTGCTACACTGTAGGTCATGACTCAATCTATCTAGCCACTTGGATAGTAGAGAAAACCAGTATATCTTCACATATACTACTAAGGTGCCTGTTAGCATTGCTAAGCACTGCAGTGCACCAAGCAAACACACATACAAATTGATTACATCTAGTTTCTATTTTTAGATATATGGCAGGTGTCTGCTATGTATGAATAAGTGCAGCTCAGCAATGCTAAGCACCATGCTGCGCCACACAAACAGGCACATTTTAAAAAATAAATAAATGATTGTATAATTAATTGCATCTGGTTTCTGTTTTTAGATATATGGCAGGTGTCTGCTATGTATGTATAAGCACAGTTTGACATCTCTTAGCACCATGCCATGCTGTGCAAACAGGCAAATTAAAAAAATAATGAAAAAAAACAACAAAAAAAGCTATTTACTATACAATAGCAGAGTACATTACAATGATTATCATCCTGTGCTTACCATCTGTCCAGGATTTTCCTGGACATACCTCAAGTATGGGACAGCCTCTACACTGCTGCTTGCATGGATTCAATATCCATGTTACTGTGATCTCCTTCTGTAGTGAGCCATGATTAATATGCATGGTGTGCTGCCGAGGGAGAACCATGGCTATGTACACAGGTATATTCTGTGTGTGTTCTACACAGAGCCTACAAGCCTACATGGATTTTATTGAATCCTGGGGAATGTTTAAATATGGACATGATAGAATATGGGTGTTATGAAAATATAATAACAAAATGATATTGGCAGATTAAATGAAAAATTGTTTTGTATAATGTGGATTATCTGGAATGAAAAAAATGGTGAGATAAAATATAATGGGAAATGGGTATTATCAGATATTTTAAAGAAAAGACAATTTTGGTTGTGAAAAAAAGGAGTGAGGGGAATTGAAAGTCTGAAAATTTTGATATTGTGTGAATTACTTGTATATAATTGTAAATGTTGTAAATACTGTAAATGAATTGAAAAATTTGTATATAGAATGCATACATTGTATTTTGTGAATTTTAATAAAGGAATCCTACTCTTTCCGTATGGGGACTCGATTCACTGTTTTCCAGTCCGGGCACATAGGCAGCTCAGAGAAGCAGGAAGCCAGAAACTGAACATAAAGGAGGAAGAAGGTGTTTTTAGGTATTAGATATGAGTGGAGCTGTCACTCAAACAGTAGAAAAGTTGATATGTTAAATAATGAATCAGAGGTTAAGCAGAGTGGAGAGAATGGAAAAGGAAGAAAAGAAAGACAATGAAAGGCAAAAACAAGGAGTCAAAGTAGGTATTATGGAATTGGAGGAGTTATTTCAATAAAATTTATTTGCAACAGATTCTACAACACCTGAGTGCATTGTTACAACCCTCCAGTTGGGGGGGGGGGGGTTGGGATGTTTATTTGAAAGAACTAATTGAGCAGAGTGAACCAGAAAGCGAAAAGACAGTGTCATGGGGTGAAATAATGCACAGAATACAAGACAAAGAAGTTCAAGAAATACGGCAGGAAAAAAAGAAATTGTATGCACAGACAGTAAATTAAGTTGAAAGAAGAGAAGAAAACAGAAGTAAGAAGAAACCATCAAGTAAGAATAAGTAGCAAAACAGAAAAGGAACTTGACAGGTATGAAATATGGGACATCATAATTTCACCACAAGGTATTAAACCCAGAGAGGTAAGAGCATTTATTTATATTAACAAAGATACTTTTTGTGACATTTTATTTTCAAGGAAGTGCATTATATGGAAACATTTTTAGAACAATATGAAAAAAATTAAGTATGAAATTCCTTGGAAGTTATATGTTGTGCAAACATTTAATAGAGAAGCAAAACATATTCATACAATTTCGTATTGAAGTTGAAAGAGATGATTTAAAAGACTATTTAAAGACTGTGTGTAGAGATGTATTGGACACTACAAAAATTATGACAATAGAGGTTTAGGGACTGGAGGATGGGAATTTGGTGTTACATTGCAAATACAAATGAAATCTTGAGTTCAATAGAAGTTGTTTACTTATAACAGTAGATGTTCAAGACTTATATACTGTGATCCCTCACAAGGAAGGTATTGAATGGTTTTCTGTTTACCTGATACTTAAAGGTATAAGCTAGGACAATATAAACACCTATGAAATTCTAATTGAAATTGCATTAAACAATAAATTTATATTGTTTGAACATGAATACCACCATCAATGCACAGGTGTAGCAATGGGTTCTGCATGTGGCAGACTTTTTGCTAATATTGTAATGACAACATAGGAATACAATTTTGTGTTCAATTCAGAGTTCATGAAAAATTGTATGCTGTATACCCATTTTTGGATGACATTTTTACTAAATGGTACAATAATTTTGACAGTTTTTTATTACATCAGCACAACCACTAATTATTTTGAAGTTTACATTTGAGGCTAGCAAATTTTATATTTTTTTACTAGACATTCTTCTATCTAAAGACAACAATATAAGTGAATTTTATGCTCAGATTTACTGTAAACCCATATACTCTAACACCTATATGCATTATTCAAGTTTACATCCCTCCTCACCAAAAATGTGCTGTGCTAAAGGGCAAACTGGTGGCAGCATGACTGGTGTCAAGGTTTGACAATTTTCTAGATGAATGTGAGAAAATTAAGGGCATGTTTCTGGCTAGAGGTCACCCCCATTCTTTTGTTAACCAACTCATGTATGAAGTAATAAACAAAAGAGAAAGTTTTTTTTCAAGCCAATTTTAAGTCATCATGAAATATCAGTAGGTGTTGTACAAATAGGTTACCTTACGGTCAACAACAATATCCCTTCTGGTGAATCTACCCCCTCACATCTCTACATCACCCTGTACAAAATAAAGATTTTACTATCTTCTTTATCACAAACTATAATATTGATAGTACAGCCATCAGGAGCATAATTCACAAAAACTGGGCTATTTTAAGGGAAGACAGGCATGTTATTGAAAAGGTGGGGGGACACCATGTATTATATATAGAAAGGGTTGTAACCTTAAAAATATAATTGAACACCCTAGTAAAACATCAATATCCACACTCATAAAACCCATCATATGTCCAAGTGAGGTTGTTGCTCCATTTGCCCCTACATTATGGTGGAAGAACAAGTAATTATAAAGAATTTTATATTTAGCATATAAGGGGAATTTAACTGCTTAACTAGCATGGTAGTATATGCGGCATGTTGCCATCACTGTTCAGTTTTCTACTTAGGGAAAACCGAACACAAGTTTAAAGAGAGAGTTGCTGAGCATTTATATGGCATCAGAAAAAAGAATAATAAATAATGCCCTGGCAAAACATTCAGTAGAACACCTAGATCATGAGTTTATGTTCACAATCATGGAAAAATTAACACTTGGTGAACGTGATGGCCCTTGGCAGCTTAAACTAGAAGAACGTGAGTTATATTGGCAACTTATGTTTAATGCAAATTCCTGGCCAGGAATAAATGGTCAGATTTCTGTCAGTTGCCTATTAAAACTGAGATCCTTACAAAGATAACACTGCTGCCATTGTTTACAACCAGATTAATTAATTTATTTATTTATTCATTCATGATTAAGTATTTTATCAAAATGTTTCTAACTATAATTTTGTGTGCATTCAGTTTAAGTGACAACAGATATACATTATTTAAAATTATTTAAAACTATTTATTCAGGTATTTTGGTTGCTTTTGGGTATATTTGCTTTTTCACTTGATAATTTATACTGTCTTTAACTTAGGATTTGCATAAGGGTTCGGCTGTCACATGATTTTAAGTTACTCATATGATTTGAAAATGTTCGTCACGTTATATTTTGAAAGTGTATTTAAATGTTATCAGGCCATTATATGTTTATCTGATGAAGTTTTATCGTTGAATAAAATGAAAGTGCTTATCAACAAGTGTTGGACTGCTGGAGCTGATTTGTTGCAATCTCTGCAGCCTTGTGTGTGTGTGTGGTTTAATTAATAATTGTGTCAAAAAGAAATGTTTCATTTGTGGTGAAGTTGGTCATAAATAAAAAAATGTGAATAAATATGTATAAAGTGTGAAAAAATAGGACTTTCATGGATGGACTGTAATGTTAAAAAAGAATCAAACACAGGAAACTAAGGTAGACCAAGCAAGAGAGACTGTTTTAGTAGATAACATGGAAGATTCACAAAAAGAAAATGGAAATGAAGAAGATACAAGGATGGAAATAAAATAATATACAAGTGAAAAAAAAGAAAAAAGAAGGCAGGCTAGAAGAAGAATTAAGCAGTTCAAGTGATGAAGTGGAAGATAAATGGATAAGAGTTAAAAGTAAAATAAATTCTATTGGGAAGAGAGTGAAAGATAGAAAGTGAAAATTTAAAAAATAAAGGTATAGGAGGAAAAAAAAGGAAAAGGATAAAAGCAACAGAAACTTTTTCGCAAAGTGAGAGCCCTAGCCATAAATGTGAACAGTATAAATAATGTTCAATGAAGGTTAGGAGTGTTGTAATGGTGTAGACTGTTATATATGGATATCATAATACTGATAGACATAAGAATAACAACAGAGGAAGAAAAAATACAAGTAAATGGATTATGGGAAGGTAAGGGTACATGGAATATAGGAGAAGAAAAATGCTCAGGGATAGCAATTTTATGTAAAGAACGTATAGAAATTTTGGATTACACGTTAGTATTATTAGGAAGAATATTAATAGCAGATATAAGATGGAAGAACCAGATATACAGGGTGATCACACCTTATACACATTTTATAGAAACAGAGAGAAATCATGTTTAGACAAATGCTTGATTATGTCAGTGTAATGTGCAAATTATTGTAGTGGGATACTTTAACTATGATTTAAGACATAAGAGAAAAGAAGTGGCAGATGTAAAGGTTATTTTGGATTTGACAGAAAGTGGAAAAATACATTTATGGAAAAACAAAAACACCAGACATACAAAGGGGGTAATTTGAGAATGGAAATTGATTACTTTGTATTATCAGACAGTTTAAAAATATTACACAAAGGATTGAAAATTACAGGTTTTTCAGACCATGTAGCAATTTGGACAGAAATTTAAGAGAAAAAAGGTTATATAAAAATAGGTACAGGTATAAAAAGAATCAATGAAGTGGATTTTAATGAGTATGTAAGGAATATAATACATCAATTGTGGTTAGATCATATAGACATGAGAAGATTTTATAAAAGATTAGACAAGTTGGGGATTAGTTTAAAAGAAAAAAATATAAAAAGGAAGTACTGAAACAGCAAAGGACAAAAAGAATTCAAGATAGTTGTAAATATGAGGAAATTAGTAATCAAGTCTTTAAAGACACAATATGTAACACAGAAATGTTTTTAGAAAAAGAAAGAAAATTATATGAAATGAATCAAGAAAAAAATTTAAAAATGTTATTTAAACAAAGATATTTTTTACAAGGAAGAAAAGTAGCAGCATCATATCTAAGTAAAATGGTTAAAGAAAATAAAAGAATAATAATAGAACTAAGGAACGGTAAAGAAAACTTAGTTAATACACAAAAAGAGGTAGTACAGATAATAAAAAGACATATTCTGAATACTTTTTTCCAAATGTGAAACTATAGGGAAACAGAAATGGAACATTAAAAAATTAACTAAAGAAGATAAGAGAATGGAAGAAAGGATTACAACAATAGATGTAGAGAAGGTTTTGAAGACAGTAAATATAGAAGCAGATGCAGGTTTAGACAGAATTGAATATCTAATGTATAGAAATATGCAAGATTGGAAAAAGATATCTTTAGAGGTGTTAAATGAGTGGTTTGAGAAAGGGGTAAACAAGGTAGGGATATGTACTCATGCAATGAAATTTATATGGGAAAAAAAGGAGAAAGAGTATATATAAAAAATGAAGACCATTAGTGTTGAAGAATACTGACTATAACATTTTTATGAAGATAATAGAGAAAAGATTAGTAAGCAAAGCTAATAAGCTACAATGAAAATATGAATACTGGTGAGAAAAAAAATCTACGTCTGAAACACTAGCCACAAAAAAAAAAAAAAAAAACAAAAGACAGAGCACGGCTAAAATAACAGTTTAGTAAAGTAGAAATAGGCAAGCACTTTCGGGAAAATGCTTTCTCAAGTCATAAAATCAAACACAGAAACATTTAAAAATACATCATGAGCCAATCAAATAAAGCATGCAAAAAGGGTAACTCTCATCTTGCATCTGATTTGTTAAAAATCAAAGTAAAACATTGGTAAAGAGGAACACATATCATCAAACTGAGCTGAGTTCCAATGCAATATATCCAATAAGAAAGATGCATTATGATTATGTACTTAAGCACTCAAGCCACAAAATATAACTAATTCAAGTGAAATCAAAAACGAAACACTAGAAAATGTGTACTGAAAGATCTCCTTTATGAAACAAATGTTCGAAATAAGACACATTATAAAATGGAGCACAATACAAACAGTATAAAAAAGGGGAATATGAAGATTACGATCTTCAATAATAATTGAGAAAAAAAGAAAAAAAACTTTAATGTCATACAGCACAAAACCGTGCTGAAACAATGCTAAAATCAAAAGTACATTATAAATTCTTGTAATTATGTAGCTTAAAATTCAAAAATCTCTGTAGGTGTGTCACAAAATAATTATATCTAAATAAGGTAAGTCTTTCCTGAGTAGGATAACAATGGAGACTGAAGAACAGCAGTCACTGAAAAATAACAAGTGACATGAATAAATTAAAGAAATACAGCAATGAACAAACACATGTACATAAAAGCTCATTGCATCAAAAACATGAACACATAAACTGATAGGTTATAACGCAAGACAAAAGAGAATCAATACAAATGGGAAAATCCATACACAGCTGAAAGCAAAATAACACTGTACCATCTCAGATTAAAACAAATCTAAAGGCCAAACATTTAGACAATTAGGATCTTTGCTAATAATCAGGGGTGAGAGAAGAAAAGATCACCAGCAAATTACAGTACTGAACATGTGAAAACAGAGTACTATAAAAATGTGTGTGGAACTTGTAAATATGTATATATAAAGTCACTCTTTTGATCATTCACAGAATAAGAATCACTTAATAAAGCAAGTTATGCTGAAACAAGATGGCAATTAGAATAAAGGAAGCCTAATTCACAAAAAAGTAACCAATCAGACAAGTAAAATGAAAAAAAATGAAAAATTACACCAATGAGCGGACACCTATTCACAAAAGCTCAATTCAGCAACAACTGAAACACATGAGCTGATAGGCTGGACACAACCAATAAAATGAATAATACAAATAATCAACAAATGGCTAGAAGTTAGTAAACATCATTATATGTTAGATTGAAACAAACATAAAAGCAAAACATTCTAAAATAAATACGAACATATTCAAATCAAAAGAGAATACTTGATTGCATATAAGACTAATCTCACTGAATATCAGCACTTTACAAACTATAAAGACATGTATGTGTTATGAATTCACATATCCTAAATGTTTGAAACACCTTGAAAAAACCTCAGCCTCACAAGTATAGAAAATAAATAGATATTAAAGTAAGGGCTAAATGATTAATAGAAAACTCTAACACAGGATACTACATAAAAATCAAGAAAACATATGAAAACCGATAGTGCATATTAACTACTCACAAACCACCATACAAACCAAGACTTACAGAGGAAAAACAACCAATAAAATAAAACAAATAAAAAATATACAGTTCACTGAAAAGAACCAAATAAACACGTGTGACACTGCCAGCCCAGCTATCTGGAATTTTGTCAATAATCATACATTATTTGTGAATATTAATATGATTCATATGCTTGTCTTACAAATCTAAGATAACTATATATGTGTATATTAAACTACTGATGCAGAAGTGTGTGTTAAATAGGGTTTGTACAGTACTGAGCTTCAAGGATGTGTTCACAGTGTACCTTACTGCAAAAGAACAGAAATGTATATAAGCTAAAAACCTGTGCAAATGTATGTTTTAATAGTGGAAGCTGGAATATAGAGTTAACTTGCAAAACCTCAAGAAAATAAGTTGAAATTGTTTTATGATTGTGTTATCTCTTAGTTTCAGTGAAGCAGACACAATGTCTAGAGCTAGAGTTTTTTCTACTGTCTTGAAACAGAAATAATTACTAGGTTTCAAATGTAAAAGTGCTTCATTATTTTATGACTTCCAAGTTCTGCAAACTTCTGAGAGATATGTACTTCCCACACAGAGATGTTAAAATTCTGTTAGTGTCTGTTAGCCTGGAAACTGAAGGCAGGTGACAAAGAGTGATGTCATCCAAGCTGATCCAGCAGTAATGTTTGATAGTAATTAAGAACTCCCTTAGAGAGAGACTGTGGGCATTTTGTATCTTGTCATGGACCTAGAAACATCCATTTAGCACTTCTGCCTGTGTGTTGCTCTGTAAGTAAGTTATTTAGGGAAAAGTATCATTTAGATATAGATAGGAATATAGTAAAGATTGGTTTAGATGTTTTCTGTATTTATTTGAGACTGTCCTGCATGTTGTTTTAAAATATTTCCTGTGATTTTGAACTCTGCAGTTAGTGTGTTGATTGAGTATTGTCTTGTTCTTTTATTATTTATTATTAAATATATTTAAACCTATATTTGTGGCTGATATTTGTGAGACATATTTAAGCTCTCAGGGTACTTGCATATGTATTTGGTGACACTGAATAGGCCACTCCTAAATAGCCTTGCCCTTGGTCATATTTACCATTTGGATAATAGTAACATTACACAGTAGGATTGGTCACCCTTTGGAAATGGCCTTAAAGTAGCTGGCAAGGGGTTCTGGTGGCAGTGATGACTACCTTATGCTCTGGGCAGAAGGAGGCATAGCTAGCAAACCTGTGCCAGCCTTTCCCAGGTGTGTGTATATAAATCAAATCTAAGTGTGTGTGTGTGTGTGTGTGTGTGTGTGTGTGTGTGTGTGTGTGTGTGTGTGTGTGTGTGTGTGTGTGTGTGTGTGTCAGCTACTTGGGCAAGGACACAAAGTATTGGTTGGATAGAGAGAGTGTGTTGGGAGGACTTGGCTTGGAACCCTGGCTAAGGACTCAACTCTATAGCTGTGCCAGTGGGGAGTCTTACTGGGGATCTGGAGAAATAGGAAGAAACCAGTCCCAGACTGATTGTGATCTCTGTGTGCTCTTAAGGGAAACTGTACTTTACTGTGTGTGTGTGTGTGTGTGTGTGTGTGTGTGTGTGTGTGTGTGTGTGTGTGTACTTGTCATCCTCCCAATGTGTACATCCCTTACTGTTGCCAGTGGTGAGGATTGAGGCTCCCTGATTACTGGGCCAGTGCAGGGGCATCACATATTAATTGGTGGCAGTGGTGGGATATCCACATCACATATTAATTGGTTGACAGTGGTGAGTTAGCCACATCATTTATTAATTGGCTTGTAGTGGTGTGGATATTGATTTCCTGTAGTCTGTTTACAGTGGTCACTGAAGGTGTTTGTACTTTCAATCAGCCATGCAGTGAACATTCTGAGTTCATATCACAATTGTTTTATTTATTTATTTATTTATTTTTGTTAGCTTAGTTAGTCAGGGAAACCAGGCAAGCATGTTAGCAGAGGAGTATGGCAAGCTGACAAGGAGTCACTTGGCTGAGATGTGCCAGGCTAAAGGACTGGTGCATGCCAACCTGACTAAAGTAGACAAGATTGCAGCTTTAGTTACAGCTGCATCATAGAATAGCAACCAGGAGGACAATCAGACTGGCCTTGGAGATGTACAACTCTCAGAAAATGGACAGCTCAACCTTTCCACAGAGGACTTAAAAATCCATCTGGAGTTAAAGAGATTTGAGCTGGAGGCCTAGCCTTTGGAAATAAAGGCAGCAGAGAGACTGAGATGTCTAGACACTAAGGAAAATGAGAAACTACAATGTCTGAAGGCTGAGGAAAATGAGAAACTGTGATGCATGGAAGCTGAGGAGAATGAGAGGCAGAGGCAACATGAAAAGGAGATGATGCCTCTTTGCCAGGGTCATGGAGGTAACGGGGAAGGGAGTAACCAAACCCCAGAAGCAACAAAGGTCAGTAAATTTCTTCCACAATTTACAGAGGGGGGGGTCATTTTGATAGCTTCATTCATATGTTTGAGAGGGTATATAAACAGTATAATGTTGATCAAGGGCTCTGCGTACGGTTCCTGACTCCCTTAATCCATGGTAAAGCTATAACTGTAATTTCTAAACTGTCTGATACTAACTGTTTAAATTATAATGTTGTAAAGAACTGTCTTTTAGAATGTTTTAAGTTAATGAGCATAGATGCAGAGCAAATGAAAGTGTGTGTGAATATGTTGCTGAACTAAGCACTTATTTTCATAGGTGGGTAACTGGATGTCAGGTCACCACATTTGAAGGGCTGGCAGACCATTTGGTGAGGGAACAAACCCTTAGCACTTTGCCTGAGGATGTGAGAACTGGTTAGCTGATAGACAATGCACTACTGCAGATGAGTTGGGGAAGAAGGGAGACCTATACCTATCAAGCATGGCATCAATGCACAGGAAAAGGACACCCAGTGCTGTTCATGGGTCTAAAGAAACCCATGGTGGGTAGCCCGGACTGCCTCAACAGAGTAGCCAATAGCAGGGAAGCCACTAGTCCAAGTGCACATCCAGGACTAAGGGTTAAATGTTTTAAATGCAACTACTGGGGCCATGTAGCATATAGATGTCCATGGAAGCAAGGTGGGAGAGCCAGTAAGTGGAAGTGACAACATGTCAACAGTAGCTTGTCTCAAGACAAGGGTACCAAACTACCAAAATAGGTTATATACTATCATAGTGAATGGGAAAGAAGCCATGGCTAAGAGGGTCACAGCCTATGACCTAACCATTGTGAAGCCTGCAATGGTTACAGAGGAGCACTACTTGCTTGGGCAGTCTACTCCAGTCAGAGCTTTAGGAGGGACCCTATTCCAAATACCTTTGGCTAGGGTTCACCTTGACTAGGAGATTGGAAAAGTAAGCCAGCAAGTAGGTGTGTTTGAGGATATCCCTGCAGATGTTCTGATAGGGAATTATGTTGATAATGCAGTACCCTGTATGCATGCATTTACATGCAGTCAGGCTTGGAGACAAACATCTGGATCTGGCAGCCTGGGGGAGACCCAGACAGACCACACACTTGCAGCCAGGACTGGTGAGGTGGTTACTTCAGGGAGGGAGCTACCCTGTAGCAGTGAGACTGAAGGTGAGCCGCAGCTGCTTGTGGGTACTGGTGTTCCCTTGGACAGAGTGACTGCAAGGGCAGAGGTGAGTAGTAGTAGTAGCAGTAGTAGTAGTACCCAAGCTGACAGTGAGGCACCGCTGTCAGAGGATACCAGACTTCCTGTGGAAGGGGAGCTGGGGAGGGTTACTAAGAAAGAGGTGAGACAGCTTCAGCTCTTAGACCCAACATTACAAGGCCTGAGGGAGGTAGCTAGTGAGGCACCTGATTCTCAAGGGAAGGGGGAATCTGTATACTGGGACAAAGGGTTACTGTATAGAGAGTGGACCCTTGAGGAAGTGCTAGCAGGTGAGAGAATACAGCAGTAGGTAGTGCCCAGAGCCTACCATCTGGCACTTCTAGCCATAGCCCATGATAATCACTTTGCAGGTCATATGGGCATAAAATATACAAATAGACATAGTATGCAGAACTTCTATTGGCCTGGGATTTCCAGAGATGTAACAGGGTACTGCAGGACCTATATGCAGTGCCAAAAGGTAGGCAAGGCAGGAGACAAGATGAAAGCTCCTGTGTTGCCTTTGTCTATGATTGAGGAGCCATTCAGAGGGTAGCTATGGATATTGTGGGGTCTCTGACTACCCCAAGCTCCACAGGGAAAAAAGTATATCCTAGTGGTAGTAGATTATGCTACCAGATACCCTGCGGCAGTAGCTCTGTCTTCCATTGAGGCAGAAAAGGTGGCAAATGCTTTGTTAGAGATTTTCAGCAGGGTAACTTTCCCAAAAGAAATACTGACTGACAGAGGTGCCAATTTCATGTCAGACCTAATACTGACTGACAGAGGTGCCAATTTCATGTCAGACCTGCTGGCTTGTCTGTGGAAGTACTGTGGGGTGAAGCCCTTAAAGACCACCCCCTACCATCCCCAGTCTAATGGTCTTGTTGAGAGGTTAAACTCTGCACTCACTCAAGATGATGCTACAGGCATTTGCAAACCAGTTTAAGAGGGAGTGGGGCAAATATTTGCCCCATCTGTTGTTTGCTTACAGAGAGGTGCCTCAGGGATCCACAGGTTTTTCACCCTTTAATTTGTTGTATGGGCATAGGGTGAGGGGACCTCTAGGTTTCATTTGAGATGAGTGGGAGGATGAGTGTGAATCCTACATGAAGTCTGTTGTGGCATATGTCCTAAACCTCTGGACAAGGCTTAGGGAACTCATGGGCTTGGCCAAGGAGAACCTGGCAGAAGCCCAACAGCAGAAAAAGGTCTGGTATGACAGGAATGCTCAAACTAGACAGCATGCTGTAGGGCAGCAGATAATGGTTCTCATTCTTGTCAGACACAACAAGCTGCAGGCAGCCTGGGAGGGACCTTACAAAGTGGTAAGGAAGGTCAGTGATGTTAACTACATGATACAACTGCTAGCCAGGAGGCAGGACCACAAATTGTACCATGTTAACATGATGAAACCTTACCATGATAGGAAGGCCCTTGCACTGAGTATTTGCAGTGGATTGCAGGAGGAGTCTGAGGGGGATCTGGTGGCTGATCTCCTCAGTGAGGCTCGGACTGAAACCTCAGTGGAAGGGGTAGCAATGTCCCAGAAGTTATCCCCTACCCAGGTTTGAGAAATCCGAGCAGTGTTACAGGAGTTTGGAGGCATGTACCCTGGGCAACCAGGGTGCAACCACCAGGTACAGCACTATGTGGGTACAGGAACCCAAAGGCCTATTAAGCAGGCCCCTTATAGGGTACCTGAGAGAGTCAAACAGACTCTGAGGAAGGAGATACAGGAAATGTTGGAACTAGGGTTAATTCAGGAGTCCAGCAGTCCTTGGGCATCCCCAATGGTGCTGGTACCAAACCCAAAGAAGGATGGCAGCACCAGGTTCTGTGTGGACTACAGGAAATTAAATAGTCACACAGAGTCAGATGCTTACCCCATGCCTAGCACAGATGAAGCCCTAGAGCAGCTAGGTGGGCTAAGTATCTGACCACTATTGATCTTACCAATGGTTACGGGCAGGTGCCCTTGACTGCCAGTGCTAGAGAGAGGTCAGCCTTTGTGACTCCTTTTGGCTTGTATGAGTTCAAGAAGATGCCCTTTGGGATGAAAAATGCCCCAGTGACTTTCCAGAGGCTGGTACATCATATCCTAGCAGGAGCAGGAGGTTTTGCCCTTGCTTACCTAGATGATATTGCCATCTACAGTCATTCCTGGCAAGATCACCTTCAGCATGTCAGGGAGGTTCTGGGCAGACTGTAGTGGGCAGGGTTGACCATTAAGCCCAACAAATGTCACGTGGATATGGCAGAGGTCTCCTACCCAGGACACAGAGTGGGGAGTGGTAAAATCAGGCCAGAACCTGCCAAAGTGGAAGCCATTCAGGCATGGCCTGCACCTGTTACCAAAAAGCTGGTAAGGGCATTCTTAAGGACAGCAGGGTACTACAGAAAGTTTGTCCCCAATTATAGTACCATATCTGCTCCCCTGACAGACCTGACAAGGAAAAAAAGGCCAGATAAGGTAGTGTGGACCCTAGCATGTGAGCAGGCATTCCAGAAGCTTAAAGGAGCTTTGAGAGGACTCCCTGTGCCAGCCAGTCCAAATTATACCAAATAATTTGTTGTGCAGGTGGATGCTTCAAACCATGGGGTGGGGTCTGTACTTGGCCAGGTTTCTTCAAAGGGAGAAGAGCACCCAATGGTATATCTCAGTCATAGGCTCCAACCCAGGGAGGAATTATATGCAGCTGTAGAAAAGGAATGCCTAGCCATAGTGTGGGCACTGCAGAAACTTCAGCCTTATCTGTACGGAAGGAAATTCACAGACCACAATCCCTTAACATGGCAACATTGAGCCAGCCAGCAAAATGGCAAGTTACTAAGGTGGAGCCTAGGGTTGCAAGCATATGATATGACAGTGCAGCACCATAGTGAGGTTAGCAATGCCAATGCAGATGGGTTCTCAAGACAGGGAATGGAGTAAGGTATTCCCAGATAGGCTCGACTTTCTCAAGCAACATTTCTCAAGGGTCACTTGAAAAACTAGCTTGAGTTTTTGGGGGTTGGGTGGAATTGTGACACTGCCAGCCCAACTATCTGGAATTATGTAAATAATCATATGTCATTTCTGAATATTAATATGATTCATATGCTTATCTTACAAAACTACGAGAACTATATGTTATGTGTATATTAAACTACTGGTGCAGAAGTGTGTGTTGAACAGGGTTTGTACAGTGCTGAGCTTCAAGGATGTGTCCACAGTGTACCCTACTGGAAGAGAACAGAGATGTATATAAACTATATACCTGTGCAAATGTATGTTTTAATAGTAGAAGCTGGAATATACAGAGTTAACTTGAAAAACGTCAAGAAAATAATGATTGAGTTATCTCTTAGTTTCAATGAAGCAGACACAATGTCTAGAGCTAGAGGTTTTTCTATTGTCTTGAAGCAGAAATAATTACTATGTTTCAAATGTAAAGATGCTTCATTGTTTTATGACTTCCAAGTTCTGCAAACTTCTGAGATATGTACTTCTCACACAGAGATGTTAAAATTCTGTTAGTATCTGTTAGCCTGGGAACTGAAGGCAGGTGACAAAGAGTGATGTTATTAAAGCTGACCCAGCAGTAGTTTAATAGTAATATAAGAACTCTCTCAGAGAGAGACTGTGGGCATTTTGTATCTTGTTTTGGACCTAGGAAACATCCATTCAGCACTTCTGCCTGTGTGTTGCTCTGTAACTAAGTTTTTTAGGGCATAGTATCTTTTATATATAGATAGGAATACAGTACAGATTAGTTTAGATGTTTCTGTATTTATTTGAGACTGTCCTGCAATGTTGTTTTAAAATAGTTCCTGTGATTCTGAACTCTGCAGTTACTGTGTTGATTGAATATTGTCCTGTACTTTTATTTATTATTAAATATATTTAAACCTATCTTTGTAGCCGATATTTGTGAGACATATTTAAGCTCTTAGGATACTTGCAAATGTATTTCATAGGTAGGTACTAGGTATTGGCCCTAGGGCCTATAAAAGCCCAGCCAAAAAGGTACCCTGGCTTTTGCCACCCAAGAAAATTATTTTCCTGTGCCACTGTCGAGCCACAGAGGTGATCCCCGGGGTGAATTTCCTATTTCCCATCCAATCATCAAGATTTTTCTTGAAGAGTGCTAATGAGGAGCTTTGTTTGATATAGATAGGTAGTTTATTCCAGAGTATGGGAAGTCTCTGGGACAGAAATCTATCTCAACGGCATGTTCTGTTTATTGTGGTGACAAAGTTTAGGTCCCTAGAGTGTGTAGCTCAGAGGGATTGGGATTTCTTTAAGTGGAGCATGTCCAACAGCTCTGGGTTTGACATAGCTTTGTATGTTAGGCAGAGATCACCTTTGAGTAGGCAATATGCAACGGAGTAAAGCTGGAGTTTTTTGAGATGGTCTGTGTAGAGCATCTGTTTGAGGCCGGTAATCCTCTTTCTGAGGTATTTCTGCGGCCTTTCCAGTTGCTGTAGATGTCTTGTGAGGTACATACCAAAAGGGGCATTGTACTCTATAATGGGTCTA
The DNA here is from genome assembly GCF_019279795.1 of Protopterus annectens. Lineage (NCBI taxonomy): Eukaryota > Metazoa > Chordata > Ceratodontiformes > Protopteridae > Protopterus > Protopterus annectens. Next base: position 967,203,298 of record NC_056741.1, read on the forward strand.
ATGAGTGATGACTAGAGGGGAACAATGACCTCTTGTTTTCTGGATGAGAAACCTTTTGTAATGAGGTGTGCCACGTAGAAGGATTTCCTGACTACTGTGGCGATGTGATTATCAAAGGAGAGACCACTGTCCACCTGCGTCCCAAGGCCTCTTATCACACTTTCTGTGTTAAATATACTACCACCTATGTTGTAGTTCATGGGTACAGAGTTTTTACCAAAGGGGATGACAATGCACTTTTTGTCATTGAGCTTGAGGCCATGGCTTTGACACCAGGCATCTTTCTCAGTGAGGCCCTTTTGTAGGATGTCCACATCGTTAGGAGTTTTGATTATGGCTCCTAGTTTGCAGTCATCTGTGAACTTAGTTAGCCAAAGACCTTCTGTGTTAGCCTGTAATTCAGAGAAGTAGATACCAAACAGGAGCGGACCCAGGACTGAACCCTGTGGTACTCCACCTGTCACTGGTCTGAAGTTGGATTTGGAGTCTGCTACTATCACAGTGTGGGTTCTGTCAGTGAGCCAGTTGGCAACCCATCTTGTGACATAGGGATTTATACCTAGTTTAGTGAGCTTATCTATAATTCCAGAGTGGGGGATGGTGTCGAAAGCCTTGGCAAGATCTAGATAGGCTGTGTGAACCACCTTACCCTTGTCTACAGATTTGGTGACTGCTTCAACGTCTATCAGGTTTAGGAGACATGATCAGCCTTTTACAAACCCGAACTGGGTGGGATCCAGAGATTGGAGATTACCAATGTCTTTGTTTATAAGTTCCATGATGATACATTCCATGGCCTTGCAGACTAGGCACATCAAGCTAATGGGGCGGTAGTTCCCGAGGTCCATGGTGGCTCCCCTCTTGTGGAGTGGGATAACCATTGCTGTGCACCATTCAGCAGGCACAAAGCCTGAGGTGAGGCTATGATTGAACATGGTACTTAGGTGGGGTGCCAGTTTGTTCTGTAGTTCGTGTAGAACGCAGCCTGGAATGTTGTCTGGTCCCATGGATGCTGTGTTCTTGGCTTTGAAGAGTGTGTTTTTTTAACTGTGCAGCCGTGATTACAGGAACTTTGCATTCTTCCGGTATAGAGGTGGGCTCTTTAGGGAGTGAGAGGGGGGGTAAAGTTAGCACTGAACCTATCTGCCAGGATGTTGGCAATATCAGTTGGGTCTGTATATTTAGTGCCATTGTGCTGTAACTCAGAGCAGATCTGAGTGTTGCCATTGAGATTCTTGACATAGCTATAGAATGCTTTGTGGTTGTCTTTAGAATCAGTGGCGATTTTGTTTTCGTAACTAGCTTTGGAGGATTTTATCAGGGATCGCAGCTTCTTACTGAGGCTGAGCAGGGAGCTCCTCCACTTTTGCAAGAGTTTCTTCCCTTCCGTTGTACAGTTTGTTTATGGCAGGGGACCACCAGATTGGCTTCCTTTTTTGGAGGATAGCATCTTGGTTCTGTTTGGGATAGCATGATCCATGCACTCATGTAAGTGCTTATAAAGTGCAGTCGGGTAGGATTCAGTAGTCGTAACTGTATTGTCCATTTGCATGGGTGTCATGAAGTTCAGCACTTCTGTCTTAAGAAGCATGAAGTTGGCTTTGGAGAAGTTTTTTACCATGGTTTCCTTAATGGGGAGTAGAGGCAGGATGTGAATATCTAGGGTAATTAGCTTATGGTCGGATCGGACCAATGAGGCATTGACTTCAGGTGTGGTCACTCATATTGGTAATGACTAGATCTAGGATATTGTTGCCCCTGGTGGGGGTGTGGATAAGTTGATCCAGGGCATTGGAGTTTATGAATTCCAGAAAGCGTTGAGCGAAGGAGTTGGTACATGAATAGTTTTCCCAGTTAATGGTGGGGTAGTTGAAATCACCCATTATTAGGTTTTTTGGTTGAACCCAAATATTTTCCAGTACATCAAGAAAAGAGGAGTGGGAATCCTGGGGCATGGTGGGTGATCTGTAGCAAGCTACAATTTGGATTACAGTTTTGCCCAGAGTTAGTTGCACTTGGATAACCTCGGCTGCATTATGCTGAGCTACTAGCCTGGAGGTGTGGATATCCTTAATGAATATGGACACACCTCCGCCTTTGGTGTTCCGGTCCAGGTTACATGGCCGAAAAGTGTGGTATGAGTTATACCCTGGTTGTGCAGGGGTGTTCTCTGGAGCCTTGAACCAGGTCTCAGTCACTGCACAGGTATCGATGTTCTCCATTTTAAGGAGTGCCTCGAGTGAGTGCATTTTGAGATTTAGACTTCTGGCATTGAGCAGCATCACCCTCAGTTTTTGCTTGCCTGCTCCTGTTATGGTGGTGAATTTGTCATTTGATCCTTGCCTAAAAAAGGCACTATAGGGGTGGCAAGAACCTTAGCCAGTATCCGGAATCCCAGGGGTGACAGGTGCAGGCCATCTCTGGCAAAGCATCGTGGTCTGTCGACCATGTCATCCCAGGCAGACAGATACTGGATCCCTTTAGAATGGCACCAGAAGCTTACCAAATTGTTGAAGTCAATCATTTTGTCCTTGTACTGCGGCATCATTCTGGGTGATGGCACAATGCTACTCAGGGCTAGGGTCATACCTGCCTGGGCTACAAGATCGGAGAGCTCTTCCATGTCTCTTTTCATGTAGTCCAGGGAGGTACGTCTCAGGTTGTTCACACCAACATGGACAATGACAGTCATATTAGTACTTGTTGTGGAGTGACCTGAGTGCGTGGGTTATGTGGCGGGTCCTGGCACCTGACAGGCAGCTGACAGTAACCTTCTTCTTGTTTAGCCTGGTGAGTGGGACATCAGTGTGCCTGACTATAGAGTCACCTATGACTAGTGTGTTGGGTACGTTGTTTTGCCTTATTGGCTGTGGTTGAGTGGCACACTGAGTCTGTGGGCTATGTGTCATTTGGGTTGTGTTGGGGGGGTGGAGGTTGCTTGCATTTCTGCTTTGGAGGTCTCTGTTGCTTGAGCAGATTATTATTGAGCACCTCCATGAATGTTTTTGTGTTTCTATGTGTGGATTTTGGTGGTGTAGATTTAGTGAGACTTTGTGATGAGTGTGGTGTAGTGCAAGTGTTTACCTTCTCCTCTTGACTGCCAAGTTCAGTCTTGATTGCAGAGAGCTTTACCTCCAGTTTGGCTAGATAAGTGCATCTCTCACAGGTTGTAGTGTTGGGTGGTAGGAGGAGAGGGTTGTCTGTGTACATGAAGCAATTTCTACATTGCCCCAAGATGCCCAGATTCATCAGACAGACAGGAGAGAACACTGGGAGCTGACCCTTGGACATGCCTGTATAAAAAACTATTTTTCTCTAGATAAGTGAGGAAAGTGAGTACAAGAGCTGTTTTTCTCTAAGCAAGTGAGGAAAGTAAGTACCAAAACTGTTTTCCTCTAGGTAATGAGGAAGGTTGAGTGCTGTAGTAATTAGTAGGTTATTTAGTGCTTACAAGTTCTGAACAAGTGCTGATCACGCATAAGCAAATTCAAGTGCTAAAAGTAAGAATCTGTATCTGGACTAAACTAGTTACAGGAAAGGGGGGAAACAAGTGTAAATGTGGGCTTTTAAATCAGAAAGTTGAGAGAGATGGAAAAATTGCCCAAACGGCCAATAACTACAATTTCTGGGCCAGAACCACTCCTTATGTGGTAGATAGGTTACCTAGTGCTTACCACTCCCACTGATAAGCTAGAAGACTTCCCTCCAACACAGAAAGCTTGGGGGGGGGCTCAGAAGCTTACACTAAGGCACTGTACGAGCACATCCACTCATGCATGAATCGTGCCATCCCAAATAGAACCCAGATGCTCTCATCCAAAAAAAGGAAGCCAATCTGGTGGTGCCCTGCCTTAAACAAACTTTACAACAAAAGGAAGAAACTGTTGCGGAAAAGAGGAAAATCCCAGGATGCAAAAAACTCCCTTACCAGCCTCAGTAAGAAACTGAGATCCCTCATAAAATCCTCCAAAGCTAGTTACGAAAATAAAATTGCCAAAGATTCCAAAGACAACCACAAGGCATTCTATAACTATGTCAAGAATCTAAATGGCAATGCTCAGATCTGCTCTGAGCTGAAACAGAATGGCATTAAATATACTGATCCCAAGGATATTGCCAATATCTTGGCAGATCGATTCAGTGCCAACTTCACCCCCCTCTCACCCCCTAAACGGCCCATCTCAATACTGGAAGATTGCCAAATTCTGGTAATAATGGCCACACAGGTAAAAAATGCACTCTCCAAAGCTAAGAATACAGCATCCATGGGACCAGATGACATCCCGGGCTGTGTACTACATGAACTACAATATGAACTGGCACCTCACCTAAGTGTCATGTTTAATCACAGCCTCACCTCAGGTTTCATGCCCACTGAGTGGTGCAGAGCTACAGTTATCTCAATCCACATGGGGGGATCCACCTTGGATCCTGGAAACTTCCATCCCATCAGTCTGACAAGCCTTATCTGCAAGGCCATGGAGCGTATTATCATGGAACTTATAAACAAAGACATTGGCAACCTTCAAACACTGGACCCCACCCAGTTTGGGTTCGTGAAGGGCCAATCTTATCTCCTGAACCTGATTGACTTCTTCGAATCAGTCTCCAGAGCCATGGACAAGGGTAAGGTGGTCCACACAGCCTATCTAGACCTTGCCAAGGCTTTTGACACCATCCCCCACTCTGGAATCATAGATAAACTTACTAAGCTGGGCATTAATCCCTACGTCACCCAATGGGTTGCTAACTGGCTTACTGATAGAACCCACACTGTAAAAGTAGCCGACTCCAAATCCAGCTGCAGACAAGTGACAAGTGGAGTACCTCAGGGTTCAGTCCTAGGACCGCTCTTGTTTGGCATCTACTTCTCTGAAGTACAGACCAACACTAAGGGACTCTGGCTAACAAAGTTCGCAGATGACTGCAAACTGGGAGCCATTATTGAATCCCCAAGTGATGTGGATACTCTACAAAAGGGCCTTACAGAAACAGATGCCTGGTGTCAAAGCCATGGGCTCAAGCACAATGCCAAGAAATGTATAGTTATCCCCTTTGGGAAAAAACATGTACCGGTGAATTACCACATAGGTGGCAGTACACTAAACACCGAAAGTGTGATAAGAGACTTAGGGACACAGGTGGACAGTGGTCTCACCTTCGATAACCATATCGCCACAATAGTCAGGAAATCCTTCTATGTGGCACACCTCATCACTAAGGGCTTTTCATCCAGAAAAAAGGAGGTCATTGTCCCACTGTACTCATCCCTCATTAGACCCATTATAGAATACAAGCCCCGTTTGGTACATACCTCTCAAGACATCTGCAACAACTGGAAAGGCCGCAGAAATACCTCACTAAAAGAATCACAGCCTAAAGCAGATGCCCTACACTGACCGCCTTAAAAATCTCCAGCTATACTCTGTCGCATATCATCTACTCAGAGGCGATCTCTGCTTAACATACAAGGCCATGTCAAACCCAGAGCTGTTGGACATGCTACACTTAAAGAAATCGCAATCCCTCAGAGCCACATGCTCCAGGGATCTAAACCTTGTCATCACAATAAACAAAACATGCTGTAGGGATAGGTTCCTGACCCAGAGACTCCCCAGACTCTGGAATAGATTGCCCATACATGTCAAGCAGAGTGCCTCTTTGGCCGTATTCAAAAGGAATCTTGACAATTGGATGGGAGAAAGGAAATTCACCCCAGGGATCACATCAGTCACCCTACTAGACAGGGGTCCAGGGAAGTAAATAGTGTGGGAAGAAATAGCCAGGGAATTGTTATGGCAAGGCTTGTATAGGCCCTAGGGCTGATAGCCTAGTACCAACCTATGAACCTATACAGTCCTGGATACAGCAAATGTGAATCTGGACTACACTAGTTACAGGAAAGGTATTTTTATTTATTTATTTATTTTATATATATATATATATATATATATATATATATATATATATATATACAGAAAAGTAGCTAAAACAGCAGTCAAAACAATTCAAATGCAGTGCAAGCTAGCACACTTGATTATGTAGCAATGTTAGACCAAACAGTTTAAAAAATGCAATTAAATTAAAAATGACTAAAAACAATGCCGAAGGAGTCTATTAGGTAGAATGAGGTAAAGAGATGGGGCTGTGGGGAGTGTCCCAGATCAGATCTACAGTGGGGGTGGGCAACTGCAAAAACCTCCAAATTTAAACAACAACACAGGAATAGGGAGGGTGGGTATGGGAAAATCAACACCTTCAGCAGAGATCTGAAAAACTATACAGTGAAGCAAAAATAACAGTGCACAACTCAGAAGTCAGCCAGCAATGACATAAAATTAGTCAAACAACAATTACCAGTAAACAACTCTGAAGTGCCAGAAAAATATACTCAGCTCTGTATATCTCCAGATAGTTTGAAGAGCACTCTTTTTGGACACAGGAAGGCCCCAGCAATGATATGCAGACTTTTTTACTAAGAGGGTCTAATTTTATGCAAGTAATCCTTGAGATGGTCAGATAACACACAGGATGTAAAACTAGTTATACCAACTTAAGACACAGAGAAATAGGGGGAGGGGGAAACACCTTCAGCAGAGATCTGAAAAACTATACAGTGAAGCAAAAATAACAGTGCACAACTCTGCAGTCAGCCAGTAATGATATAAAATTAGTCAAACAACAATTACCAGTACACAACTCTGAAGTGCCAGAAAAATATACTCAGCTCTGTATATCTCCAGATAGTTTGAAGAGCACTCTTTCAGGACACAGGAAGGCTCCAGTTTGGTGACACTGTAGAGGCCACTCCTAAACAGCCTTGCTCTTGGTCATACTTACCATTTGGATAATAGTAACATTGCACAGTAGGATAGTTCGCCCATTGACAAGGGCCTTAAAGTAGCTGATAAAGGGTTCTGGTGGCAGTGATAACTACCTTATGGTCTGGGCAGAAGGGGGCATAGCTAGTAATCCTGTGCCAGCCTTTCCCAGATGTGTGTGTCTCAGCTACTTGGCCAGGGACATGAAGCACTGGCTGGACAGAGACAATGTTGGGAGGACTTGGCTTGGAATCCTGGCTAAGGACTCAGCTCTATAGCTGTGCCAGTGAGGAGTTTTATTGGGTATCTGGAGAAAGAGGGAAAAACCAGCCCCAGACTGATTGTGATCTCTGTGTGCTCTTAAGGGAAATTGTACTTTACTGTGTGTGGACTTGTCATCCTCCCAATGTGTACGTCCCTAACTGTTGCCAGTGGTGAGGATTGAGGCTTCTTGATTACTGGGCCAGTGCAGGAGTGTCACAACATGTTACAGATATAAGTGCACAAATTAGGGAAACCACCGTAAAAAACTTCTCCAAAGCCAACTTCACACTTCTTAAGACAGAAGTGGCAAACTTCATGACACCCATGCAGATGGACAATAGAGGTACAACTGCTGAATCCTACACAAATGCACTTTATAAGCACTTACACGAGTGCATGGATCATGCTATCCCTAATAGAACCAAGATGCTATCCTCCAAAAAAGGAAGCCAATCTGGTGGTCCTCTGCCATAAACAAACTCTACAACAGAAGAAAAAAACTGTTGCAAAAAAGAGTAAAACCCTATGACTGGAGGAACTCCCTGGTCAACCTCAGTAAGAAGCTGAGATCCCTCATAAAATCCTCCAAAGCTAGTTACGAAAACAAAATTGCCACTGACTCTAAAGACAACAACAAAGCATTCTATAGCTATGTCAAGAATCTCAATGGCAACACTCAGATCTGCTCTGAGTTGTAGCATAATGGCACTAAATATACAGAACCAACTGATATTGCAGATAGGTTCCGTGCTAACTTTACCCCCCCTCTCACCCCCTAGAGGGCCCATCTCTATACCGTAAGAATACAAAGTTCCTGTAATCACGGCTGCACAGGTAAAAAAAACACTCTCCAAAGCCAAGAACACAGCATCCATGGGACCTGACAATATCCCAGGCTGCGTTCTACATGAACTACAGAATGAACTGGCACCCTACCTAAGTACCATGTTCAATCATAGCCTCACCTAAGGCTTTGTGCCACTGAATGGCGCACCGCAACTTTTATCCCACTCCACAAAGGGGGAGCTACGATGGACCCCGGGAACTACTGCCCCATTAGCCTGATGAGCCTGGTCTGCAAGGCCATAGAATGTATCATCATGGAACTCATAAACAAAGACATTGGCAATCTCTAAACTCTGGACCCTACCCAGTTCAGGTTTGTAAAAGCAGAGCATGTCTCCTAAACCTGACTGACTTCTTTGAAGCAGTCACCAAAGCCACAGATGAGGGTAAGGTGGTTCACACAGCTTATCTAGATCTCACCAAGGCTTTCAACACCATTCCCCACTCTGGAATTATAGATAAGTTCACTAAACTAGGTATAAATCCCTATGTCACAAGATTGGTTGCCAACTGGCTCATGGACAGAACCCACACTGTGAAAGTAGCAGACTCCAAATCCGACTTCAGACCAGTAACAAGTGGAGTACCACAAGGTTCAGTCCTGGGTCCTCTCCTGTTTGGTATCTACTTCTCTGAAGTACAGGCTAACACAGAAGGTCTTTGGCTAACAAAGTTTGCAGATGACTGCAAACTAGGAGCCATAATCGAAACTCCTAACGATGTGGACATACTACAAAAGGGCCTCAATGAGACAGATGCCTAGTGTCAAAGCCATGGCCTGAAGCTCAATGCCAAAAAGTGTATTGTCATCCCCTTTGGTAAAAACTCTGTACCCATAAACTACCACATAAGTGGTAGTCTACTTAACACTGAAAGTGTGATTAGAGACCTTGGGACACAGGTGGACAGTAGTCTCTCCTTTGATAATCACATCGCCACAGTGGTCAGGAAATCCTTCTATGTGGCTCACCTCATCACAAAAGATTTCTCACCCAGAAAAAAAGAGGTCATTGTTCCCCTCTACTCATCACTCATTAGACCCATTATAGAGTACAACACCCCTTTTGGTATGTACCTCACAAGACATCTACAACAACTGGAAACGCCACAGAAATACCTCACAAAGAGGATTACTGGCCTCAAACAGATGCCCTATGCAGACCGCCTCAAAGACTCTAGCTTTACTCCATCGCATATCGCCTACTCAAAGGCGATCTCTGCCTAACTGTTAGATATGAATATTAGGCTGAAATTAATTCTGTTGTAAATATGCTGAAAGAAAAAGTTTGCTTGAATATATGTATAGAGTTTAAAATGTGCATTTGTACTATATGTATAACAGACAGGCTTCTGTTCACAACATCAGAATTGGAAAACAAGGATTACATGATTTTCTCATGTTTGCAGAACAAATACCTATTAACAGACATCCTTTTTTATAAATTCAGCAATACGTGATGTTTTTCCAGTAGGAACAGCTTGTATAGATTTTTCCTTTCAGATATCTGTTAATGGCATCCTCACATCAGCAAAAGTGCTTACAAGTAAATCACAAAAGGACAATAGAAAAATCTAAAAACAGACATTATGTGACTTCCCACAGAAAGACAAAAAAAAAATACCAAGAGGAAATAACAATCTATGTGCGTGACTAGCACTCTATATAACAAATGTAGTAATTCAGTTATGTGAGAGAAGGACAGAGAGAGGTATTTTGTATTTGTCATCATTCATATCTGTAATGAAGGAAAACTTTGTAAATATATGCTACAAACTAAGAAAGAGTACATGTCGTTTGTTATAAAATAAGTTATCTGTAACTGTGCTTATAGCTGCAAAATATATTTCTTTACCAGTGTGCAATTTGAAAGGCATGGTGTTTTAAACAGACTACAATGGAGTCATGCAAAGTTCTGTGACTTTGATTTCAGCAGTAAACAGCACAGCAAGACTGCGTGTCTTAAGAAGACTTTGGATCCAGAACAGCATAGGAGCAGAGCATGTGAATTAAGATAAATTTTTCACTAACATACAAAGCTATGTCAAACCCAGAGCTGTTGGACATGCTCCACTTAAAGAAATCCCAATCCCTCCAAGCTACATGCTCTAGGGACCTAATCCTTGTCACTACAATAAACAGAACATGCTGGAGGGATAGATTCCTGTCCCAGAGACTTCACATACTCTGGAACAGACTACCTATCTATGTCAAACAGAGCTCCTCATTAGCACTCTTCAAGAAAAATCTTGATGATTGGATGGGAAATAGGAAATTCACCCCAGGGATCACTTCTGTGGCTCTGCTTGACAAGAGCACAGGAAAATAATTTTCTTGGGTGGTGAAAGCCAGGGTACCTTTTTGGCTAGGCTTATATAGGCCCTAGGGCTAATAGCCTAGTACCTACCTATGAACCTATGAAATGGGCACAAACATCTGAATATTCACAGATGACTCAACTAAAATCTCAAAACAAATAAGACAACCCAAAGACCTTTAATCCAGAATTACCAACTATTAACATGAAACAAACTGATAACATAGAAACAGAATTACTCTTTCTGTCCTATATGAGTAGATAGGACAAACAACATATATTGAAAACCAATAAAAATCTATGAATTAAACAAATAACCAATGACTGACTAACTATATTAAACAACATGCTGAAATATAAACTTTTTATTTATTTTTATTTATTAAACATTTGTTTACCAGGAAAGTCCAACTTGGAATGAAGCCAATTTTCAATGGAGGCCCGGGAGAAATGCTCTAGATGCATGTCTTTGTAACATGGGAGGAAACTGAAGTACCTGGAGGAAAACAACAGAAATGCAGGGAAGACATGCAGACTCTGCACAGAAAGTGCCCCAGCCAAGAATCAAACCGGAGAACCTCTTGCTGTGAGGTGATAATGCTACTGCTGCACCACAGCACCATCCGCAAAATAAATCTGTTAATGCATTTACACTTGCTGCCACAGAGTCAGCTGAATAAACTGCATAAAGCAACAACTCTGAAATAATGTACCTAAAAAAGAAATCATAAAGTACATTCTAAAGAAAACAACAATATGAAATCAGTCAAAATAAACTAAATAAAGACCAATGTCTACAGTAATGCAAGTAAAAGCACATGTACTAATAAAACATATATAAAGCTAATAAGCAACTGAGTGAGACAGTTTTTGGAATAAAAGGAAAAGGGAGCCAAGAGCTTTTAATTATTATAAAATAATTAGTAGATGATGTGATAAATAGGAAAACAGAATCAAAAATATTAATAGGAGATGTAAGCAAAGTGCTTGATACTATACCACATGAAATATTGTGAGAAAATTTTAAAGAATATAATATAAGTAATAATATAGTTAATATTTTGGTATTAGTGAATAAAAGAAGTAAAATAAAACTAGAAGTTAATGGCTGGTTAATTGAGAAAATAGAAATTAAAAGTGGTATTAAAAAAGTATGTCCAGCAAGTTGTATTCTATTTGCATTAATTATGAATGCAGTTGTTAGTAAGAAAAATTTAGCATTGTAGGAAGCTAAATATTGGACACTAAAGGGAATTCAGATCCCAGTAATGTTTTCTTATGCAGATGACCTAGTAATAGTCGTGAAAATGAAGAATGGGTGAAAATACTTATGAAAACACTCAATAAAGAATTAGGAGTATTAGATTTGAGTATTAATGAGGAAAAGAGTAAAGGATTTGGATCTTCAGGAAAAAGAGGGTGGTCAGTTTAATAAAGAAAAAAATAGAAATTTTGGGAATAAGATTTGGTAACAAGCAACAGAGACTAATACAATGTTAGAACATGATACGCAAAATAAGGAACATCTGTATGTTTTGGAGAACAGAACTTTCAAACTTACTTATAAGAACAAAGTATGTTTATTCAATTCAGTAATATTAGGTAAGATGGCACATTTAGTCAGTGTATTTATGATACCAGTGGAATGTGAAAAAGAATTATCGATGTTATTTTATTTTATATGGGGATCTAGACTAAACCCTGCTAAAAGAGGAATTCTTTATGTTATGAAAAAGGAAGGAGGTGTTGGTTTAATAACTCCAATAATACATATAATATCACTTAATTTATATAAAGTATTATCAGGAATAAAAAAAAATTGCTAATAAAAATAATAGAAGTAAATTATAAAACAATTTGGGAAAAGCTCAAATGTTTTAAAAGAAGTAAAGGAATTCTTTGTATGAAAATGAAAATATATCAGGAGAAAATATTATTATGGAAAATTGATTTAAGGAATATAGAATAAATATGAAAGAATGGTATGAAAATATAATGAAAAAATTATTATACTTATCCTTGGAAGCATCTGGGAGAAAGGAAAATAAAAGCTATAAAAGCAAGAATGAAAAGATGTGAAAAATATGTGAAATATATATATTTTCTGTGGATGTTACCCATAAATAGGCCTCCAGTAAAGGCAAACATGCCGCATAAGAAAATAAAAGAAAGAGTTTGTACATATTGTGGGGAAATAGAGGCTACTGAACATGTTTTTCTGAAATGTAAGAGATTAAATCAAGTATGGGTAAGTAATATGTGGAAAGATATAAAAGGATTGAAAAGTATCAAAAGTATAAATATGGACATACTAGAATATGGATATTATGAACATATGAAACAAAATGATGTAGATAGATTATGAAAAAATGTCTAGAATGAAAGGATGAATGAGATCAAATTTAATTGGAAATGCATGCTGTCAGAAATTTTGAAGAAAATAAGGTTTGGTTGTGGAAAAAGGAGTGGGGAAAATCAAATGTTTAAAAGGAAAAAAAAGTAGATTTTTTTTTAATATGTAAGTTAATTGTAAATCTGATGTAGAAGCTTGCATACAGAATGCATATATTGTATATTGTGGGTTTTAATAAAGGAACACTACTATTTTCAATAGGTGCCATGTGATCTTTTACATCCATATGACCTACCACCAACACAAGCAGATGGGGCCTCAGTTTAACACCTCATCAAAAGGGCAGCACACTCAGAAGGGAAGCACCCCTTTATGCTGCTCTACAGTGTCAGAAATTGATCAACCTGGTGTTGGAATAGAAGCCACAGTATTCTGCATCAAAGGCAAGTGCATACTATTGCACCATTGACATCATTGCATACCTTGTTAACTCACTTTGACATTCCCAACAGAACATGAATAAGACATTTCTGTAATTTCATTATGCCATACTTTCATCTTTTTCTTTTAACTCATCTACTGAAATTTTCAAACATTTCAAGTTTGATAAAGAAATATTCTTAACCCATTTTCTTCAATGGTAGTCCACTGAGCACAGAAGTTATAAGAGATCTGGGAACACAGGTTGACAGCAACCTCTCTTTTGACCACCATATTGCCACTGTGATCAGAAAGTCCTTCTATGTGGCACATCTCATTACCAAGGGTTTTGCATCCAGGAAGAAAGAGGTCATTGTCTCCCTCTACTCTTCCCTCATTAGGCCAATCATTGACTACAATGTCCCATTTGGCATGTACCTCACTAGACACCTGCAACAACTGGAGAGGCCGCAAAAGTACCTCACAAATAGGATCCTAGGCCTTAAACACTTGTCCTATATGGATAGACAAAAAACACCAACTATTCTCTATCTCATATTGCCTACTTAGAGGTGATCTCTGCTTGATTTACAAAGCCATGTCTGACCCAGCTCTATTAGAAATGCTACATCTAAATAAATCCCAATCCCTCTACACCACACACTCCAGAGACCTCAACCTCATTACCACAATCAACAGAACACGCTGGATGGACAGGATCATAACCCAGAGACTCTCCATGCTATGGAATAGACTTCCCATACATGTCAGACAGAGCACCTCACTGGCCCTCTTCAAGAGAAATTTTGACAAATGGATGGAAAATAGAAAATTCACCCCAGGATCACTCCAGTGGCTGTACTCAACAGAGGCACTGGGAACTAAGGTTGGGTGGCACAATGACAGAGTAATCCTATGGGCTAGGCTTGTAAAGGCTCCAGGGCCATTAGCCTAGAACACACCTATGAACAACATAAACATTCTTTATAATTAACCATGATAAAACTATTCAAAAATATTTATTTTTTTAAATAATTTTAGCTATTAAGATGCCTGAGTAAAGAATGAAAGATAACAGGATGAAACACACCCAAACCATCTCCATCTTCACTGCTATACAATATTGCCCTTTTTATTGAATTGAGCCTGAACCCTGACACACTTGAAAAGAAATTTGTAATTTGACATTCTAATTCTATAGAGACAGTGTAAATTCATGATAAACATGCACCATTTTTGATTAAAACGGTTTTTAAAAGGTAAACTTTCTTTCTGAAAGATATACTATCATTTTTGTTGGTTCTGCATGTAATATTTCTCTTCTAATAAAAGCTTTTGTAAAACTGTTATTGTCCCTAAATTACATTTTCACAAAATCCCTTATATATTTTTTAAATCAATTCTAATCCATTCTAGGCTACCTTTTTAACATTCCCATGGCAAATTCTAGAAAATGTTGATAAACATTATCACATTTTCCACATAAAACAAAAAATATACGTTTATTATGTATGTCTCAATGAATAGATTTTACTTATGTTTTTAACTTTTTTGCTACTGCATTTATTATTAATGCAAATAAAACAGAGCTAATATGATGCCATTGCTTTTCTCCATTTAAAGGACATTTATTTCTCATACAATCCACTAATTAATTGAATCAAGTAAGTGCACTTATATGTAGGCTTTATCAGTTCAATAACCATTCTCCAAAAAATGAGCATGTGCTTATGAATGAATGTATTATAAGTCTTAGTGACATCGTATGCTACCATTCTTACTTCCTTCTTTCTGTCTATGCAATATATCACTTCTCTTATCAACAGTAATATCGCCTTACTATAATTTTATCCATACTTTCTAATATTTCATTAGTTATAATTTTTGAATACAGTTTACTATTATAGACAAACGATACATACAAAATGACAACAAAGTAAAATAAATTTGCAAGGCTGGAAAAACTATACAGCCCAGATACAATATGAACAACAAGGGAAATTACTTGTAAAGTATAGGAGGCATAGTTTGTCCATGAGTATGTAGAGTCACTGGATTTATAGTAAGATACAGCTGCATATCTAGCCTGAGCTAAGGTAATACTTTAAAATAGATATCAACATTTTGGAGGGATTTGTTACTTCTTCAGAATACATCCAGGGTTTAGATACAATTACTGAGAAATGATTTTCCATGCTGATTATTGGGGGCACAAGTCTGATTAAAAAATTGTAATAGGATTATACAGAAAGGAAACAAAAGGTTTGTGTCACTGTATTAAGGGATGTAAAGATGAGCATTTGTCAGCATAAAAAGTAAAATGTGGGCACTTTTAGTTTAGAGATACTTCATTTTATTTTCAAGTTCAAGCCAGCTGCAGTATTCCACAGACAGACAATGGTGAGCTATAGGTGGTGATGGGATGGTATTGTGACTGATGGGTTGATTAGAAACATACTGATAGGCTAAGTAATAAGCACAGCTTAGTGAACAGAGGCTGAGCTGTAGAAGAGATTTGGAAGAATAAAGTCAGTTGCAGAAGCAAGCCAAGCTTAGAGGTCAGGAAGTGGCAGGCACTGTAGAGGGAGCAGAGATTTATTATGCAATGCTGAACAACCGTTGCTCTATTGTGTTAAAATGTAAACATAAATCAGTGTTTAGTGTTAGTCCAGACTCATCTAATCAAATCTGAGTGGAAACTAAGGCATTTTAGAGAACAAGCTTGATCTAGGAGATGAACTATGAGGAATAGTATAAAGTAGTGCCATCTATGTTTTGGATAGCAGCAGTGGGAGGTAGGCCTCAGGAATGTTATCAACATAACATGCATAGTAAAAGAAATTAACTCTGAGAGATCACAAGGTTTATTTTCCCATCTGGAGAAATGATTTGACTATCTAGCTGATTGGGTATGGTTGGCAAGATAGCTGGGAGCCAGTTGATAGTGGAGGTAGACTGGTATAATTTGGATAGGCAAGAGATAAAATGTTATTATTAATCATGCCACAATCTTTTGACAGATTAAGGAAGATGGTTCTAGCTTAATGATGTTTGTGGAGTTGCAGTCTGGCATGATTTGTGAGAATGAGTAGGGCAGTCTCAGTACTGTGCCCTGTCAGACTATAAAGGGCTTCACACAGAAGGTTGCATATATTCAGGAGTCATAAAAGTTATCAAAAGATAAATTGTTCTACAATTCTAGATTGACATTGATGAACCGTAGTGGATCAGTATTGCTCTAAATCAGGGGGACCGCTCTTAAGAAAGGGAAGTATTATAGAGGAATTCTATGAAACAGGCACATGGCTGTCTTGTATTGATTTCTTTACTACTATAAAGACTGCTGGGTATGAGACAGCATCAGCATTTTGTCAGAGGTAAAATATGTGTGCTGTCAGTCGATGGGAAAGATGTTTTAAGTTTTTTTAATAGACTACAGATGGATGAGTTGGCTACCATTGTGAGGTCTAAACTACTATTATGGTTGCTTTGTGTAACATAGTGTTTTTTTTTTTTGAAAAAAGGTAAAATAAGACATCATGTGAAGCTGTGGAAGTTGATATAGAAAAAAATAGAAAACTGATGGCAAAACTTTGTACCTATATCTAGTGGGTGTCAAATGGGTAGGAGTTAAGGGTTTATCTCTTTCTTATGGAGAGGATTGAATTCATGATGTGCCAGAATTGCTTGGTATTCTTTCGGTAATGCTGCTTGCTGGAAAATGTAGTAATCTTTTTTGCTTGTACATTTTATTTTATTCTATTCTTTGTTAACCAGATTAGTCCCACTAGGATAGTAACCTATTTTCAGGGAAGACCCAAGGTGGTATTTATGCTACTAGGGGAAATTTGTCCTATGCATCAGAGAACTTCCCCTGCTCAGCATTGCTGTGAGTGGGAGCCATTTTAGATGAGTGCTTCCTGTTTCCATTCTAGGCACAGAGGCAGAACAGAGAGTCAGATGGAGAGAGAAGGAGAGGATGGAGTAGTGAAAGAAATGAAGGATAAAGCAAATTATCAAGATTGAAGAATGTGTGCAGGATTATGAGGAAATGTTTAAAATAATTATTTGATTGAGATGACTCCAGCAAATGACTGATGTATAATTACAACCCTCTAGTTGGAAGGGTTGCAGGATGACTTACTTACAGAAATGATGCTGCAGAGTGAGCCAGAAAATGAAGGAGATATTTCCTGGGGGATATTATAGAGAAAATACAAAAGGAGGATGCAGAGATAATCCTGAAGAATACTGGTGAGATGGTAAAGAAAACATATGCTGAAAAAGTAAAAGAAGGCAAATGTTGAGCAGCAGAAAAGAAGGCAGAAGAAAATGAGAAACAGAAGTATGTGGTAAAGACTCATAGTAAAGAAGGCAAAGAAATGGACAGGTATGAAGTGTGAGACAATTTAATAGCTCCTTTGGGTGTAAAAACACGAGGTAAGAACATTCATTCTATTAACAAAAAGAAATGTAACATATTTGAGTCTGTTTTTCAATGGAAATATTTATTGGAGAATATGAAAAAAGAAAGACTGTTATCCATGAAATATTTATGCAATAAAAGCATTTAATAGGGAAACAAAAAAGATTCATGTACAATTTCAAACAAAAGTAGAAAGGGAGACTTTGAAAGGACATTTGAAAGCTTTATGTAAAGGAGTACTGGACATTACAAAGGTTTTTCATGGACTGGTGGCTGGGATTGTAATATTGTGTTAAAATAGAAAGAGAAAAAAATATACATATACCAAGCATGATCAATGTAGAGGAGAATAGAGGTGCTGTAAAATACTGGGGACAACCCAAAATGTGTTTTTTTGTTTTGTTTTTTTTTTTTTTTTTTTTTGTGGAAAAGAAGGATATTTAATAAGTAATTGTAGCAAAAGAAAATGTTATATTTGTGGGGAAATGGGAAATGATGGAAAAATGTGAAATGAAATATTATAAATGTAACAAAGGTGGGCGTTTATGAATGGATTGCAAAAATGAAAATAGAAAGAAAAAAGAAAGAGAAGAAAATGAATGAAGAAAAG
Organism: Protopterus annectens; assembly: GCF_019279795.1. Lineage (NCBI taxonomy): Eukaryota > Metazoa > Chordata > Ceratodontiformes > Protopteridae > Protopterus > Protopterus annectens. Next base: position 967,221,353 of record NC_056741.1, read on the forward strand.
AAATCTTAGAATTAGAAACAGAAGAAAATGTGATGAGAAAAAATAATAAAGAGGACATAGAAGAAGGTTCTAAATAAGTGATGAAGAAGACAAACTGGAAGGTAGTAAAAGGGAAAAAAGAATTCTATTGGTAAAATGGTAAAAGACAGAAAAATAAAATTTAAAGGGATAAGTACAAACGAAAGAAAAGAAATGACTGAAAAATAATATATGCAGCTAAAGATTGGGGCTTGGTATAATGGTTAAGGTGTTTGACTGACAGACACCAGCTACAGTGTTTGATTCTCACCTTTGGAAAGGAAATAGATTAGGCTTAGAATTTCCTATTAAGAAAGCTAGCCCAGTAATTACCTATGAATTTATGAAACCATGAATCTAAGGAAAAGAGAAAATGACAATTTTAGAGTGCTTTCTGTAAATATGAATAGTATTAAGAATATAGTAAGAATAATAGGAATGTTGTAGTAATGCAATACATGTAGATGCAATTATATTACAAAACACATGATTTTTAACAAATGAAGAAAGATTATAAACAAAAAACTATGGGGAGAAAAGATTATCTGGAATTTGGGAGATGAGAGATGTTTTGGAATAGCCACATGCTGTAGAAATACAGTAAAGATATTAGATGTAACTTTAGCAAAAATGGAAAGATTAACCATTGTGATTTAAAAGGGAAAGAACACATCTACAGAATTATAACACTGTATGCTTATACTAACTGTAAAGGTAGGGGAAGCTTAGTTAATCCGATTTTAGACTATGTAGTGATAAATATGATTATTATAATAACAGGAGACTTTAATTGTGATTTAAGAGGCAAGCATAAAAAGAAAGGAAGATATTTAAGGAAAAATATAAACATGTTTTTTACAGTGGCAATATGATGTGAGAAAAGTAGAGAAATAAAAATATAAAAGAACATATAATGAGGCATTGGAAGATTTAGAACATAATGATTGAAAGTGCTTTGACAAAGAAAAAGAATTATATGAAAGAAATCAAGAAAAAAATAAAAAATTGCTATATAAGCAAAGACATTTTTACATGGAAAAAGAGAAGAAGTACTGAGTTACTTAAGCAGATTAGTAAAGGAAGATGGTAGTATAATGAGCAAAATAAAAAAACATGTAAAAGGAGAAAGAAAAAGAACTCAGGAAAATGTAATTAGTATTGTAGTACAATATGTGCAAGAAATGTTTAAAGAAAAAAGAAGGTAGTGAAAAAAAGTACGAAAAGTAAAAAGTTAGCAGAAAAAGAGAATAAAGACCTGGAAAAGGAGATTTCTTTAAATGAACAAAATAAACTATTGGGACAAGTAAATATAGATTCAGCTGCAGGCCCAAATGGAATAGGGTATGAAATGTATACAAATTTAAGGACTGGCAAAAAAAATTAAAGATTTTGAATGAATGGTTAAATGAAGGTTTATCTATGAAGAATTATGTAGTGGAATATTTAAATGTATATGGAAGAAGGAAGATAGAAGAGAATTAAAAAAATGGAGACCAATAGTACTGAATAATAATGATTATAAGATCTTTATGAAAATAATACAAAAGAGATTTGAAACTAAAATGTGAAATATTATGAAATATAGCCTATATAGTATAAATGGGAAGGGGTGTCAAGAATTGTTAATGATAGAGAAATCGTGCATGATATTATGAACAGAAAAGAAGAAGCAAAAGTCATGGCAGGAAACCTTAATAAGAGATTTGACACAACTGGACATGAAATCTTATGGGTAATAATGAAATAATATAATATAAATAAAAAAGTAAAAATACTTGTAAATGCCTGGTTAAACCAAGAGATACCATATGCAGAGTGGTGTAAGACAGGGATGTCCAATGGGTTGTATAATCTTTTCATTAGTTATGAATGTGAAAGTATGTAAAATAAATTACAAAATGAAGGAGTCTGGGTATACAACACCTGATGGGTTAAGGCTTCCAGTTAAGTTAAAATATGCAGATGACATTATAATAATTGCAAAATATTAAATTTGGATAAAAGAAGCAATAATTTGCATAAATGAGCATTTATAGATGACAGAGATAGCTTTAAATAAAGAGAAAAAATAAAGGTTTAGGTGATGTAGTAATGATTGGGGGTATATATTTTACAATGAATGAAATTTCTGTGTTAGGTACAAAATTCTGGAATAAAGACGTAAGTAGACTTCAGTGGGAAAAAAAACAACAGAAGAAATAAAACAAACATGTCTTTTCTATAGAACATATAAACTATTTCTCAGAAAAAGGCTTATTTGATAAATTCAGTAGTTATGGAAAGCACAGCATACTTAGCAAGTGTATTTATGTTGCCAACAACATTTGAAAAGGAATTATTGCAGCCATTTTTTTTTTTATTTAAATGGGGTTCTAGATTAAACCCAGATGAGTTTTGTACGTAAAAAAAGAAGGAGGAGGTTAGGGTTAATTAACCCAGTGCTATACATTGCTTTGTTAAATCTGTACAAAGTGTTAAAGTGGATGAATGAAAAAGATGGGGGATTAGTAGTAAAACTGTAAAAATATGAATATGATAAATTTGAGGTATGGTAAAAAAGAGTAAAAGAGAAAAATGAAGAAGTAAAATGTTACCAAGAAACAAAATATTTTTGTGGAAAATAAAAACTGATGATATAGAAAAAGATAGAAAAGTATAGTGTAAGAATGTAATGATAAAACATTACAATGTAAAAGCATGGGGAAATCTAACAGATGAAAGAATTAAAACTATAAAAATAAGAAGCAAATAGTGTAGTCAGAAAGTAGAAATACAAGATTTTTTGGGGATACTAAATTGCCAGTAAAAGGAAATTTGCCATATAAAAAGAAAAGTGATGGAATATGTTTACATTGTCAAGAAAAAGAAACTACAGAACATGTGTTTTTGAAATGTAAAAGAGTAAAAAACGTTATGGGCAAAACTATGTAAAGAAGATTTTTTGAAGCTATAAAAGAAATGGATAAAATACATACGGATTTACTTAAATATGGATATTATAAGAACATAAGCAAATAATATATTAAAAAAAATAATAAAGTTATTTCATGTTGCATGGGTTATATGGAATGAAAGAATAAATGCAATTGTGTTTAATTTTAAATGGATTTTAGCAACAATATTGAGTAAACTCAAAATTTTGAAATTTGAGATGTTCTGGCAAGCAATTGAGGACTGAAGTCATTAAACAATGACAGTCAGTTGAGGTTCAGACTTCATATGCTCCAGAAAATGCATGCTAACACAAACATTTTATTGTAACAATTTTCTAAGTTTATAAGAGCACTATTTTTGCTCCCTATTTTTGGTCCTTTGCACGCCCCTATTATTTTTGGTTTTGTCCAGATTTTTTGTGCTTCGAGGTAAAGAGCTATGATATATAGCTTTAATAATATACAGATTCCAGAATATTCATCACTTCAGTGTGGGGATTCATCCCATCTAATGTTATTTTCCTCTTAAATCCATTCAGTGTCACATCTCTTAATAAAGCAACATATTTGCTTAACTTCCTAATCTACTCAGATACATTTTCTAATTTTATTTTTACGCTAATAACATTATGTGTCAGAATATCCACCATTTCTTGAATTACCTTTCATTTCATTTTGTACCTTTATCTTCAGCCTTACTTTCCTTTATCATTTAGTAGTCATTTGGTCTATGGAGACAATTTCTTCTAGTCCTTTGCTCTCTTCATCATCATCTGCCTCTTCACTCTGTGAACCGAAATGGAAACAGTCGCACACCTAGTTGCTTGTTGTGACACACTAATGGCAGAAGGACTGAATACTGAAAGGCATAATAATGTAGCGAGACTGTTGCACTGGGGATTGTGTAGACATTATGGTATTGAAGTGGCTAAAAAACACTGGAAATATGAGCCACAAAGCATCATAAAAAAATTATGACGTTTACATCACATGGGATCACCCATTACCAACACTTCAAAAGACAGATGCTAGAAAACGGACATAGTGGTCCAAGAACAGAAGACAAAAGTAGCATTGCCCATTGAAATTGCCAAACCCAGTGACTACAGTGTCCTGCATACAGAGACACAAAGTCATAAAATATCAAGGTCTGCAAGCAGAAAAAAGAGCGATGTGGAAGAAAGATACTCAGACAGTTCCAATAGTAGTAGGAGCAACAGGTCTTATAAAAAAAGAATCTATAATCATATTTAAAACAGGTTTATTGTTTTTATAATCGTATTTAGATATGTTAACAATCCATGTAACCCTGTACGAATTGCAGGAGTCATTACTGGTCACATTGCAGGTGCTGTGAAGTGCACTTTTGGCTGACATCAAAGACTGAAGCAATACTAATTTCATGATTCTTAATCATACTTTGACTTAGGAGTGGGGTCCATTCCCATCAGGGTATTAAAAACCCAAAAGATTTGGAGATATTTAAAAAATGCGGACTTTTAAAATGTTACTAAACTCCATTTCCCCCACAGTCTCTTCATTACTCTATCAGTTTTCTTTTGTTTAACAACTTCAGACTCATTGTCTTTTTTTTAAATCATCTTGCTGCACAATATTTTGTCAATAACTTTTATTACACTCCTTCTGCATTTAAAAATGGACTGCAATAAATGTTCTTTGCAACATCATTATTTGCAAAAAAATTATATCTGTGCAGGAAGTTTTATTCCTGCTTTGCATTCATTATCCATGCCAGGAGTATATTAATATTATATATATATATATATATATATATATATATATATATACACACACACACACACACACACACACATGGAACTATGTGTCTATGTTGCTTTATCGTTGTTCCAGAATGTCAAACATCATGTGGTCAAACACATATGATCAACATTACAGAACTCTGAAAAGAATGAAAATACACAAAACTGTATTTTTACAGGGGGAAGACTATCTGTCCCCCTCACACTCCCTGCTAATTATATATACCAACTCTGATATCACACTACATGGGAAAAAGGTCATATTCCCAGATCCCTACTGTGTGGTGATTTCAATTTAAACAGCTCGACACTTCAGAATGTTGATCATATGGTCTCGAATATGCGCAGTTCAGAATTCTGAAACAATGGTATTCTGAAGGGGAAACCATACATATATATACCCACAAAGAGGGAAAGAGATTAGGGTGTGTCTGTGTGTGTGTGTGTGTGTGTGTGTGTGTGTGTGTGTGTGTGTGTGTGTGTGTGTGTGTGTGTGTGTGTGTGTGTGTGTGTGTGTGTGTGTGTGTCCATACAGCTACTCAATAAATGTCATAGAAACCCCATTTCAGATATCATGGTTGCATCTTCAGGTCCCCCACCAGGATTTGCTAACTCTGCAGATAGTAAAGTTGTATTCTCACTGTTTGCCTTTCTACCACATTCTGAGTATCAGTTTTTCTGCACTCCCTTCAGTAAGCCAAGCTGCATCCTCTCTGCTCTCACAAGTCTGTTGATCGCTGTGTTCTCCATTCTCCTGTCATTCAGTCTCTAGCAGGACCACACTTTCTGGCACATCTCTACAATACCTACCAAAACCATATTCCATGAATGATCTGATGCAACAACCTGCATATCTGGAACTCTAGACATCTTTATCAGCACCTCAGCAAGTAAAATAAGATGTATACTGGCAGCTGGCACAAAGAATTAAGTCTATGAGCTGTTAACAAACATCTTGCTGTGGACTAAGGTTTGATTCCTTCAGCCTTCATTTGCCTGCGTGACTCTGAAGAAGGTTATTAACCAGACATTACTCCTGGGATTTTTGCTATATATTTTTCTAGTTCTCCTGGGCTAAGTCTGTAAAATGTTTGTGGACATCAGGGATGTACCCTGGATTAACAAAAATAGATAGATAGATAGATAGATAGATAGATAGATAGATAGATAGATAGACAGACAGACAGACAGACAGACA
>NC_056741.1:967232282-967234782 GCF_019279795.1 Protopterus annectens
CCCTCTTGGGTTGGGTTCAACCTGGAGGCCTTAATAGCCTGTCCTTTAATGATATTATTAAAAACAAAATTCGGGTGCATACTCCTTCTGTGTAATAAAGTATTCCTATAACAGGATTTCCTGTACACACTGGTATTAAGTTTGCCATTATTCAATCTCTATATATAAACATCCAAGAAATGTATGCTATGAGTTGACTCATTCATTGTAAATTTTAAATAACCTGTGAGTGAGTTAATTTCATTAAAAAAAGTATACAACTCATTTTTGCTACCTGTCCACAAAAGAAAGGAGTCATCTACAAAGTGTTTGTAGAAGGTTACACATTTCTGAAAACTATGCAACAGGAATAAGTGTTCCCTTTCCCACATAGCCATCACTACATTGGCGTAGCTATTGGCACACAATGTGCCCATAGCCACGCCATTTCTCTGGATAAACATAACATTATTGAATGCAAAAATATTGTTTTCCAGTACCGCCTCTAGTAGTGAACACAACAAATCTACTTTAACGGATGTAAAATCTGTATATTGTGTAAGGTATTTATGTATATTCCCAATACCTTCTTGATTGGGAATGACCGTGAACAATGACTTAACATCAAAGGTCACTAAAAACTATGGAAGGGTATCTTCTATTGAGCCCATTTTAGCATAAAGATCTAACAAAAACTGTTTTGTGTCTTTAAGGATGAATAAATTCTTATCAACTACAGGTCTTAGAGTCTTTTCAATATAGACTGAGATGAGGTCTGTAACCCAGCCCCTACCAGCAACTATCGGTCTCATCAGTGGATGGATTGGGTCCTTATGTAACTTTGGTAGACCCTGCATAACAGGTATTAGGGGATTCTCAACCCAAAAAAAGTTAAACATCTCTGCATTAATGATTTCACTTTTCTTTAAGTCTTCTAGTATATCATAAACCCTTATAACATGACTTTGGACATCTTCCAAAAGAATAGGTGTGTAAAACTGCCTCTCATCAAGCATTTCACAATCGAACTATTATATCCATACATATCCATCACTACTACAGGCCCGCCTTTATCGGCTGGCCTGATGATGATATTCTTGTCATTTTTCAATCTACTCAATGCTAGTTTCTGTCTATATGTTAAATTCCCTTTGTTATATTCATAGGAATAGTTACATGAATTATAAACATCTTCCTCAACTGTTTTACTAAATGCATCCAATAAAGGATGATAGTTGGGAATAAATGTACTTGGTTTTGAAAAGCGTCGAACTTCCAAAGTAATGTCTTCATTCTTAAACAATAATTTCAATTGTACATTACAAACAAACAACTTGGTATCTAGAATAATATCTGTCATGTCACTTTTAATAGTGGGTATAAATGATAAACCCTTATTCAACAATTCAATTTCATCTTTGTCTAGGAGTCTATGGGAGATATTCCACACTATACTGGTGTTAACTTCTCCCACATTTTCTTCAGGGTGGGTCCTCTCTGTTCTCCACCAGATGCTTTCCTTTTCTGTCTCCCCCTGCTCATGGATCGACTTCTTCCCCTTCTGGAGGAATTGATAATTGGAAAAGGGGGAGGGTGTATCGAGCCTGAGGTACTGGAAGAAGGTAATACCTTTCTCCTAACAAATGGATCAGTATTGGCTGATGTAATCAAATTACTACTAGGATGTAAACTACCTGCATCTGAGTCTGTAATATTACTTGTCTGACTAGACCTTCTACAGTCACTACTAACACCAGCATCAGTACTATCTACTGGTGTTGGTATATTATGTGCATCTGTTACATTAACCAGAGAGTTGTTGTCAGCATTCACAATAATTCCAACATTATCAAAGTTGTTACTACTTATGTTATTCACTTCGACAACAGGAATATTCACATTCATAGGTGTGGACATAGGTGTATGTACAGATCTGCTTCCACCCCTTGTTTGTCCCTGTCCACCATTAGAAACACGAGGCCAAGTAAAGACTTGACCATGTGAAAAGTCAAAAATGTCCCATTTTAATTTGTGTCTCTTCTGTTCAAGGAACCTTTTCTCGAACAGGAAGACACTGTCAAGTAGCCGTTCCATCATACGTTCAACTTCGGTAACTGGAAATTTCTCTTAACAATTCAGTTTGTTGTTTTCTAATAGTTTCTTTAAGTCTATCTTCTTCTGGAGAGAAGAAGTCATTCAACAATGTCATATAATTCAAGCTCACCTGAATGTTCAATTGTTGCCAGCGACAGAGTAACTCAGGATGAGTAGTCCCAGTCGTGGGCATTTTTAGAACTCAAAGCCCTCTCGGTACAATCTTTTTCTGAATACATATTTCAAAATGGTATTGTTGCATCTGCAGTCATTTAAGCTTCAAGAAATCTGTCTCCAGTGAAGCAAAGGCTTCACATAGCGCATTGTAATCGATTGCATCATGTACGCTCTCACTTCCTGTGTCCACGATCGTATATGCAAGCAGTGGATTAGGATCTCCAGCCACACAGTTCAGGAACCGGACTTG
>NC_056741.1:967237282-967244798 GCF_019279795.1 Protopterus annectens
TATATATATATATATATATATATATATATATATATATATATATTATTGTGAATAATTGATTCATTAATATCATAAAAAATTCCATCTGCTTAATACTGCTTGAAGATTTAAAGTCAATTGCCAAAAAATTAGTCGCTTCTGAGCGTGTAACATTTCTCATATGGAAATGGATGCTAAAACAAAGGCTAAAGAAGTGGAATCCACCCACCATATAAATACAGTTATATAAGGCTTTGAGTGTAAACCTTACTGGTTGTGGCTAGGTGGTTCTGTGGACAGTTAAAATAGAAGATGTCTATGGTGTTTTACCTAACAGATTGGTCTGCTGTTTCAAGGAAACAAGGTTTGATTGGGATTTTATCATTCAAGCATGGACTAGCATTATTGTAAATCTGATAATCCATTTAATCTCATTCTTTCCTATAGTTTCAACGTCTCCCCTCTAAAACTGGGTTATTCACCTGAAGAACCATAAATTTGAGAGTGTGCCTATTGTCTTGTTGGGACATGTAGATAGAGCATTATTGCTGGATTGGATGTGTATCTGATAAAGATGTTCTCTTATCCTGTCCTGAACCTTCTATCAGTTTACCTACCATAGAAAGCAAGGGCAGGAGATTACCTAGTCACAAGATAAAACTAAATGTTCAGTGTTGCAAGTGGCAACTACTTCAAAACTGGAAACATTCAGATGTAGCTAGGTGAAACAAACATATTATGATTATAGTAGGAACAGAAATGACAGTGGTTACATGGGCAGTGCCATTTTCTGTGTGTGAATCATTACCTAGGGGCTTCCATCATATTAGGATAGCACAAAATTATATGTAAATTTTTCTTATTCTTAAAATAAACTGTGGGGACTCATAACAATATCTTTAATTAATTGGGTCAACAGTCAGAACCTTCAATGTTTATAAGAATTATTTCTCTGACTTGTGAAGTCCTTATGTATAAAACATGGGAAAATTTCTGTGTGTCTCATCATTATTTGTTCTTTCAGGGTTATGGCAGCTAGAGTACATATTTCTACCATGGTTGGAAAAATATGGTGTAGCTCTGTCACTCCTATATTGATCTCCAACAGCATTAACAACTAGATATTTCATGTATATTATAAGATCTGGCTAACAGTCTCCCTTTGAGATCAGATAATTCATTCTCATACCCCTCTTGGGTTGGGTTCAACCTGGAGACATAATAAGCCTGTCCTTTAATAGTATTATTAGAAAACAAAATTCGAGATTGCATGCTCCTTCTGTGTAATAAGAAGTATTCCTATAACAGGATTTCTAATACACACTGGTATTAAGTTTGCCATTATTCAATCTCTATATATAAACATCAAGAAATGCTTATGCTATGGAGTTGACTCATTCATTGTAAATTTAAATAACCTGTGAGTGAGTTAATTTCATTAAAAAGTATACAACTCATTTTGCTACCTGTCCACAAAGAAAGGAGTCATCTACAAGAGACTGTAGAGAGGTTACACATTTCTGAAAACTATGCAACAGAATAAGTGTTCCCTTTCCCACATAGCCATCACTACATTGGTGGCTATTGGCACACAATGTGCCCATAGCCACATCATTTCTCTGGATAAACATAACATTATTGAATGCAAAATGTTGTTTCCAGTACGCCTCTAGTAGTGAACACAACAAATCTACTTTCTTAGGATGTAAAATCTGTATATTGTGTAGATATTTATGTATATTCCCAATACCTTCTTGATTGGAATGACCGTGAACAATGACAACATCAAAAGGTCACTAAGAAACTATGGAAGGGGGTATCTTCTATTGAGCCCATTTTAGCATAAAGATCTAACAAAACTGTTTGTGTCTTTAAGGATGAATAAATTCTTATCAACTTCACAGGTCTTGGTGCTTTTCAATATGAACTGAGATGAGGATCTGTAACCCAGCCCTACCAGCAACTTCGATTCTCATCAGTGGATGGATTGGGTCATATGTAACTTGGTAGACCCTGCATAGCAGGTATTGAGGGGATTCTGTAGCTTAAAAAGTTAAACATCTCTGCATTAATGATTTCACTTTTTCTTTTAAGTCTTCATAATTATATCATAAGCCCTTATAACATGACTTTGGACATCTTCAAGAATAGGTGTGTGAAACTGCCTTACTCTCATCAAGCATTTCTGTCGAGACTATTATATCCATACATATCCATCCCATACTACAGGCCGCCTTTATCAGTGTGATGATGATATTCTTGTCATTTTCAATCACTCAATGCTAGTTTCTGTCTATATGTTAAAATTCCCTTTGTTATATTCATAGGAATAGTTACATGGATTATAAACATCTTCCTCAACTGTTTTACTAAATGCATCCAATAAAGGATGATAGTTGGGAATAAATAATACTTGGTTTTGGCGTCGAACTTCAAAGTAATGTCTTCATTCTTAAACAATAATTTCAATTGTACATTACAAACAAACAACTTGGTATCTAGAATAATATCTGTCATGTCACTTTTAATAGTGGGTATAAATGATAAACCCTTATTCAACAATTCAATTTCATCTTTGTCTAGGAGTCTATGGGAGATATTCCACACTATACTGGTGCTTCTCCCACATTTTTCTTCAGGGGTGGGTCCTCTCTGTTCTCCACCAGATGCTTTCCTTTTTCTGTCTCCCTGCTCATGGATGGAGCTTCTTCCCCTTCTGGAGGAATTGATATTAATTGGAAAGGGAATATCGAGCCTGAGGTGCACTGGAAGAAGGTAATACCTTTCTCCTAACAAATGGATCAGTATTGGCTGATGTAATCAAATTACCTACTAGGATGTAAACTACCTGCATGCAAGGGTCTGTGACCAGTACTTGTCTGACTAGACCTTCTACAGTCACTACTAACACCAGCATCAATTACTATCTACTGGTGTTGGTATATTATGTCATCTGTTACATTAACCAGAGAGAGTTGTTGTCTAGCATTCACAATAATTCCAACATTATCAAAAGTTGTTCTGCTTATGTTATTCACTTCGACAGGAATATTCACATTCATAGGTGTGGACATAGGTGTATGTACAGATCTGCTTCCACCTTGTTTGTCCCTGTCCACCATTGATAGAAACACAGGCCAAGTAAAAGACTTGACCATGTGAAAGTCAAAAATGTCCCATTTTAATTTGTGTCTCTTCTGTTCAAAGACCTTTTCTCGAACAGGAAGACACTGTCAAGTAACACGTTCATCATACGTTCAACCCGGTAACTGGGAAATTTCTCTTAACAATTCAGTTTGTTGTTTTCTAATAGTTTCTTTAAGTCCTATCTTCTTCTGGAGAAAGTCATTCAACAATGTCATATAATTTCAAGCTCACCTGAATGTTCAATTGTTGCCAGCGACAAGTAACTCAGGATGAAGTAGTCCCAATTAAAATTGGGCATTTTTAGAACTCAAAGCCCTCTTTCGGTACAATCTTTTCTGAATACATATTTCAAAATGGTATTATTTGCATCTGCAGTCATTTAAGCTTCAGAAATCTGTCTCCAGTGAAGCAAAGGCTTCACACTGTAAAGCATTATGTCGATTGCATCATATGCGCTCTCACTTCCTGTGTCCACGATGGTATATGCAAGCAGTGGATGGGATCTCCAACCACACAGTTCAGGAACGGACTTGATGAATAGTATCCTTTATGATTTTCCCTGGATTATCACGGTAGCTCCACACTTTGGTTAAGTTTCTCAGCCATGGTTCCCCAGTGGTACTTGCAATAATAAAATGATAATGTACGACAAAAATAAAACACAAGCCACCAAGGGATGTCTCCAAAAGCCAGTCACAGGTAAAAAAGTAGAAAAATAAATAAAAGCACTTAGGAGCAACCCAACATATACTGTAGTCTTCAGCATCAATTAAATGTCAATTGTGTGGCAAGAGACTATATTATAAGACATCCAAAATAATCGTCATTGATAAAACCAAAATATTTTTATTTAGGCACACAAAATGGTAAAGCTTTTTACCAGAAGGCTTCCTCAGGCCTAGCAAACAGACATTCAAACTAATTAGATTTAATGCTTATATATAATAGATATTCAACTGAATAATTTGCTTCATTAACATCATCAAAATTCTATCTGCTTATGCTTGCAGATTTAAAGTCAATGCCAAAAGTATGCTAGTGCAAGCTACTGAGATGTGTGTAACATTTTCTAATGAGTGTAACATTTCTCATATAGAAAATAGATACTAAAACAAAGCTAAAAGTGCATCCAACCACTGCTATATAAGAAATACAGTTATATAAAACTTTAGTAAAATTGTATTGATGAAGTAGCTAGGTAGTATGATGAACTTCAGTGGAAACAGAAAATATATATATGTATGCACACACACATATATGTCATACACATATACATATATATATATGTATATATACACACACACACACACACACACACACACACACACATATACATATATATATATATGTATATACACACCTACACACACACATATATATATATATGTATATACACACACCACACACACATATATATATATATATATATATATATGGTTCTACCTGACCGTCGACAATGAAGACCCGACATCGAATCCAGACTCAAGAAGATCAGTGAAAGACCCGGCCTTGTGAATGTCAGTGGCAGAGGAACATCGACAATACAGAAGACCGACACGATGGATGACAACACCAAGCATGAGGATGCGACATGGGGAAAGGCTGTGTGTGAGTATCATTAGTGTGTGAGACGTTAGAGGTCACAGAGAGGCAGGATAGAGATAATGGAGATTGTGATCTGTGTGGGGATAGGGGTGGAGTTAAATGAAGTTAGGAGTTAGGGGCGATATAGGGGTGGAGTTAAAGTGAGAGTTAGGGTTAGGGAAGCGATAGGGGTAGGTTAAAGTGAGTTAGGAGTTAGGGAAGCGATAGGGGTAAGGTTAAAGTGAGTTAGGGTTAAGGGGGCTTGATAAGTAGGGTTAAAGTGAGTTAGGGTTAAGGAAGCGGGTAGGTAAGAATTGTCGTGATAGTGAAAGCGGACCTTAGGGTTAGGGAGTAAGGTTTAATTGTGGGCTTATGGGATTTTTGAATGCTTGTGTTGTGTGTGTGGTTTTGTGGAATGGGGGATGTGTTTTGTTTTAATAATCTGTTATTGTGGTGTGTGCAGTGTATGGGGTCGGCGGTGTTTGTGTGCAAATGCCTGGATTTATTTCGTTGTATGGGTTATGTGTGGTTTCGTGTTTTATGGACTGGTCGAATATGTGGTGTGGTTGATGTGGTTGTCGGTCGCGTTGCGTGGTTTCGGCTATATGTCAAGGTAGAACCATGATATATATATATATATACATTATTATATAAATATTTATATATATATATATATATATATATACACATATTGGCACATTATTACAGGCTATGTATGCTGTATATATATATATATATATATATATATATATATATGGCACATATACATATATACACATATATATATATGGCGCGGTTCTACCTGACTTCGTCGACAGCCGCAGGAAGAAGGCCGACATCTGAACCGAGACTCCAGAAGATCGAAAAGTGAAGAAGACCGACGCCTTGAATCGCTTGAAAGTGGCAGAAATTATCGATTAATGCAGAAGACCGACCAACGACCAGGATGACAACACCAACGTATGAGGATGCATACATGGGGGAAAGGCTGTTGTGGAGTATCGCAGTAGTAATGAGACGGATTTCAGGAAATCTGCTTAGCAGAGTAGAGATGTGGAGAGATTGACGGTCTGTGGGGATAGGGGTGGGTTAAGTGAGTTAGGGTTAGGAGCGATAGGGGGTGGGAGTTAAGTGGAAGAGTTAGGGTTAGGGGAGAAGCGATAGAGGTGGAGTTGGCGGAAGTGGAGTTAGGGTTAGGGAGCCATAGGGGGCGAGGTTAAGTGAGTTCAGGGTTAGTACGCCCGCAGTAGAGTAAGTGTCGCGATAGTGACGGATCCTTAGGGTTAGGAGTAGGTTTAGTGTGGGCTTGTAAGGCGCATTTTGGTGTGCTTGTGTGTTGTGTGTGTGGTTTGTGGAATGGGGATGCGTTTTGTTTTTAATGAATTATTATTGTGTGGTGTGTGCAGTACAAAGTCCTATGGGGGTTTTTACGTGTTATGTATTTTGCTGTCCGGTTATTTAAGTTGTCGGTTATGTGTGTTTGGCGACCGTCGCGAATAAGGTGTCGCATGTGGTTGTCGGGTGTTGTGTGGTTCTCGCCATGTTCAGCAGATCCTGATATGGCATATATGCTATATATGTGAAAACCACCGCTTGTCTCTTGGCAAGCAACAACTTCAACAAATATATTCAGAAACTCTTAGTTACTCTAGATGTGAAAAGTAGCCGCTATACACCAGCATTACCCCACCGTTGAAGGCCTTAGTTATGTAAAGCACTTCTGGCACAAACTGCAAAATTACCTAAATCCAGGAAATTGGATACCCACACCTTTATGACCTTAGTTTTGGATACAATCCTCTCCATTTTAACAACATATATAAGAAAGGAGGATGGCGCTGAAAATTAAATAATTTGAAGCATTTGCTTAATGTCATACTCAAGTGAATGGGAATGATACCCTTAAAAATCTCCGGTTTCTGAACCCAAAACAATATTGCCAGTTTATTACGACATCCTTTTGCTTGGAAGGGTTCTACATAGGACAGCCTTTGAGTTATTCATTGATTCTTTTTCTGAGTATTGGGTCTAATTTGTACCTCGGCAAATCACAGTGTCTTTTGACACCAATTAATCCGTACCAGCAAACAACTGGTGTTCTTTTCTTCCAACACTGGTGGAAGAAAATGTACAGAAAACATATTTAAACTATAATAGTCAACAACGTGGTTCATGAAGAAGAATGCAGTAAAAGCATAGCCGCCTGATTATCTGATTAATAAGCAAATGATACCAATTTTGAAACTGAATGTGATTTATCTTCACTGTTCATACAGAAAACTACCCAGTCAGCTTAGCGCAATAAACATTAGAAATGACATTAGGAACTGAATAGACACAGCAGATACGTTCATTCTTTTGAAATATGGTTTTGTACCGAACAATACTTCCATTGATGAAGCCGATAGTTGGTCATGTAGTTTTGCTTTACCTATCAGCAGAGATATGCAAAACATCAGGAGTATTTTAAATAACAATTGAAAATTCTGTGCAGTGACAAGTCTATTACAGACATCATAGGACCAGCTCCTAAGATTTCATTTAAAAAAACCAAAACCTTTAAATCTTTGTTTGAAGGTAAGGACAAACCTTTCTTACTAACACAACACATTCTCATCAATGATTCTAAAGGAATGTTCATATGCTGTAAATGTGTTGCATGCAATTTTATTCTTACAGGGGACAACTTCACTTTTACTCATTGTAATGCAGCCATTGTTTCCTTTAAAAAAGCCTCTAATCGCAAAATAGCAACAAGGTGTTGGTTTATACTGCTATTTGCACTTCTTGCTCATGTTTTTATAGG
>NC_056741.1:967296092-967376092 GCF_019279795.1 Protopterus annectens
TTTTAAAAACACACACATAACACAATCACACCAAACACCTTCAAAACCTACACTAAACCTAACATACACCACTATCTATGCACTATCCTTAAACCAGCCCTAACTCTAAAGTCCATCATTACCGCACACTTACCTGACCCATGCCCTAACCCTAAAGTCTGTCACTATCGCACACTTACCTGACCCACACCCTAACCCTAAAGTCCATCACTATCGCACACTTACCTGACCCACGCCCTAACCCTAAAGTCCGTCACTACCCATTCATACACTTACCTTGACCCAGTCCAAAAATGGTGAAGCCGCAGAAACGGCCAACCAAATTCTTTCCCTGGGAAAGAATTTGGGTTTCCACGGCTTCGACATTCTCACCTTTCAAACTACCAAGTTCGGCCTTCTGGTATTCAGCGTTCTTAATGTTCGATTTCACGATAGGAACCCAAATAGAGAGTGTGTTGTAACTTTAAGAAGCATTTCAAAGTGAAGGCACGTGCAAGCAGCAGTGCCATTTTGAGTGAACAGCCAAAGTGTTAACATGTATGAGTGCAGTAATCAGTCTGTTTATAAGTTTAAGTTTAAGTTACTAAGCCTGAATCCTGATGTGTTTGCATATAATAAAGGTGCTTGAACCGAACCCACAACTGTTTATCTGTTTTATCCTGCCCAGATGAGCAACATGGTGCCAGAAGAAGGATGTCTGAATGACATGGTGTTAGAACTAGCATGCCTGAATGACATGGTACCAGAAGTGGTGTATCTGAATGGCATGGTGTTAGAAGCCTTGTCCCAACCTGCTCAAATGATTGAAAAAGGTCAGAAACAAATTTCATGTAATAAAAACTCACATAAATTAGTTATTTCATAAAGAAAATGATAAGAAGCATTTGCAAAGCACAAAATGTATTATTAATCAAACGAAAAGCACAAAACACATTGATTAAGTGAAATTATCAAAACCACAATATTTGATAAAACTATTCAAAATACTTATGAATGTGTTCAGAACTACTTCTGATTTGCATAATGAGCATGTTAAAAGTAAAATGAGCACAAGAGAGGTATAATGAGCATGTCAAAGTTAAACAACCATAACCAGCACAATAAAAGGGCAAAACAAGCATGGAAAAGCAAAGCAGCTGCATTTTTTTTATTAAACAGCCATGTTTTTGATATGAGCTACTATTTTGCATTGATTAGAGCCATTCAGATTATAACTAGAGTTGTTTGAAGTATCTCAGAGTGGGAAAAGTGTTTGCAGTGTGTGTGCTTTTTATTACAGTACAATTATTCCGAAGAGTTTACTGTGTGCAAAATAGTTATTTCACAAAGTAAACTCAGAATATGGTAATTTCGAAAAGTTTCTTGTGCTCCATACCGTTCATTCACAGAGTGCAGTCATTTTGAATGTTTCTTACACTGTACAGAGTTATTTCACCAAATGCAGTCATTTTGAAAAGTTTATTGTGCTGTGTACAGTTCATTCACAAAGTGCAGTCATTAGAAGAGATTCAAACCAAAGGCTCAGTAGTGCTTTAATGCTATTCAGCTGAGAACAGTTACAGCTTGCAATTTTATGTACTCAAAAGACATGTGCAGTCATTATTAGGTCTCAGAGGCAGTTTAAAGATGAAACTGCTTTCTTTTACCAAAGAAGTTCGTCATGTAAGCACATGTCCTAGTGCCACTTTCGCCGATGTTATTTTTACAGAGTATGCTGATGTTTTCGAAGACAAGCTAGGTAAACTTCCAGTTGTGTACTCTATGAAATTAGACCCAGAGGTCAGTCTAGTGGTCAGACCAGCAAGAAGAATTCCGATAGCTATGCAGGACAGAGTCAAAGTCCAGTTAGATAAGAGGGTGCAGCAAGGTACCAAATGCCCCTGTTTTTTTCTGTCTTAGATGCAAAGAGTTCACTTTGGCAAATAATTCTTGATCACACATCTTCACTACTGACTATATTCAGCACACCATTTGGTAGATACAGATTTCTCTGAATGCCTTTTGGAATAAATTCTGCCAGTGATGTCTTTTAGTGGGCAATGGAGCACATTTTTTCAGGCTATCCGTGTGCTATAATAGTAGATGATTTACTAGATGGAGGCAATGGTGAAGCAGAACATGACAGAAACCTCAGGAAAGTTCTGGAAAGAGCATGTGAAGTGAATCTAAAGCTCATTCCTCTGAAATATAAATTCAGACGACCAGAAATTACTTATGTAGGTCATTCATTTTTCCAGTTCAGGCTTACGACCACATCCTTCTAAACAACCAGCTATTCTTGAGATGCCAGCTCCAGACAATGTCTAAGCCTTACAACATTTTCTTGGTGTGGTTAACTATTTGAGCAAGTTTATATCAGACTTCAGTGAATTAGCAGAACCCTTAAGAGAGCTGACATGCAAAAATGTCACCTGGTCATTGTTGGAACACCACTAGAGAGCATTTGATGACCTGAAACAGAAAAGTGCCAGTCCACCTACATTAAGATACTCTGATATCCACAAACCATTAATTCTTTCCTGTGATGCTTCAAAGTTCAGTCTTGGTGCAGTTATTCTTCAAGAGGGCAGACCAGTAGCCTACGCGTCTAGAACTCTAACCCAAACTGAGATGCAGCATGCTCAAATTGAGAAGGAAATTTTGGCAATTGTGTTTGCATGTTTGAAGTTCTGTGATTATATTTAAGGCCAAGCTATCCAGATTGAGACTAATCATCAATCTGCATTCACTATTTTAAAGATGCCTATGCATTCAGTTCCAGCAAGACTACAAAAAATAATACTCAGATTACAAAAGTACAACATCAAAATGGTCTATACGAAAAGCAAACTTCCATTATCTGGCTGATACCTTATCCAGATCACCCAGAAATACCACAGAAAAGCTTGATGCAGAGAATGTTGACTTCAACATCATGGAAGTGTGTAATTTTTCTACCACAAGACTTGAGGAGCTAAAAGATCACACTAAGACTGATACAATTTTGCAAAAGCTCAGCCACTTTATCAATGATGAATGGCCATCAAAGCAATCTTGTGTACCAACAGAAGTGCAACTTTATTTTCCTTACAGAGATGAGATGTTGATGGAAGATGGTATCATTTTCAAAGGTCCTAAAGTTATTGTTCCTACTCCTTACAACATGAGTACATCCAGATTTTGCATTATGGCCACCCAGGTTGCAAAGTGACCAGCAGAAGGGCAAGAGGACTAGTATTTTGGCCTTCTCTGTCAAAAGATATTGATAAAGTACTTTCATCTTGTTCAGTATGCAACAGTACCACATTTGCAAAACCAGCCACTTTAGTTAAGCCAGATTCCTGAACTACTTGGTCAACAGTAGCCACTGACATATTCAAGTAGAACAGTCAACATTACTTAGTGTTGGTAGACTCTTATTCGAATTGGTTAGAGATTGATCTGCTACCCAACCTAACATCCAGTACTGTTATTACTAAGTTAAAATGCCATTTCTCAGTCCATGGTAGTCCACAGAAAGTTATTTCTGACAACGGTGCCCTGTTTACCAGTCAGCTTTTTCAGAAATTTGCAAAAGAGTGGGACTTTATCCATGTTACCAGTAGTCCTGAGTACCCACAGTCAAATGGCCTGGCTGAACAAGTAGTACAAAGGGCAAAGCAATTGCTAGAGAGGTCAAAGCGTGGCAATACTGATGTTTTCTTGAATTTGCTTAATCTCAGAAATATACCCCGTGACAATTTACTTGGCCCACCTGCTCAAAGTCTTCTGTCTAGGCAAACCAGAACAACCTTGCCTATCAGTTCCAGTTTGTTGGTGCCTAATGCTAAAAACACCAGAGTAATTAAAGCCCAACTATTCAAAAAGCTTTCATTTCAGAAGTCCAACTATGATAAAATGAGCAGATTTCTTTATCCATTGAAAGGAGAGATAGTGAGGATGCAAACAGCAAAAGGTTTTGATCGAACTGGTCAAGTGAGAGGTGTATGTGCCAAGCCGAGATCTTACTTAGTAGAATCTGAGGGTATAGAATATACAAGAAATTGCAGGCATCTTCTTCAGATGTCTGAATCAATATCGCAGCATCATACCTGTGATACAGACTTTAGATCTCAGAGCAATCCAGACGATGTTCCTGTTGAAGGACATGCCTCAGTACCTTTTCCTGTTCCTGATGATGTCCCTGAAGCTGATCATTCATTAAAGACAGTCCCTGTTGCAAAAACCAGTCCTAGTTTTTATGTCACATGATCAGGTCGTATTTCCAGACATAGTGTAAAATACACAGCGACCTGGGCACGATTGTTTCATTTGTAATTAGTTCTGTATAATTGCATGTCAAAGGATTATTTCCATGCAATTGCATGTCAATGATTGTTGTCATTATTACTGTGAATGACTTATTTCTCAAAGAGGGAGGATGTAGCATGTGTTGTAACTTTAAGAAGCATAAGTGAGGGCATGTGCATATAAATATAGAGAGCATGTGCAGGCAGCAGTGCCATTTTGAGTGAACAGCCAGAGTGTTAACATGTATGAGTGCAGTAGTCAGTCTGTTTATAAGTTTAAGTTACTAAGCCTGAATCCTGATGTGTTTGTATGTAATAGAGCTGCTTAAACAGAACCCACAACTGTTCATCTGTTTTATCCGGACTGGATGAGAGACATCTTGGAATCTGTATACAGATGACTGAATACAGAAGCATGTGCAGCAGTGAACAAATGATCCAGCCTTTTAATAAAAGCATATGAAACTTTTTCCTACGTCACTGACATCATACCATCACACAGCACCTTTAAGAAAATAGCTACCATGTATATTTTAATGGACTGTTATACATTTGTACAAAGGAGATTTCTTTGAGAAAGGATTGCTGAAGCACCTCTACCTGAATTTTGTCTCTCTGAAAGTGTTGTATCAGAATTTTCATATTTTCCCAAGATAACCTGAGAGTTAGTTGAAGTGCTGGTGATCTTCCTTGTAAGGGGGGGTTGCAGAAATCTGCTTACCACCAATAAAACAAGAGCATTTTTTTTTTTTTTCATTCAATGTCATTTCATTGAGTCTTGTTAAAAAAAAATGAGAACTGCTTTGACTAAACATATAACAACCACATTAAGGTACAATTACCACAGTACTAGACGAGAGAAAGCTTTTCAATACAAATGTATTGATTTTTCCCAGTATGGCAAACATATTTTTGCAAAGAGTTGCTAATTTTAACACCCATTGTTGAGAAATTGCAATTACTGCTGATTTATAGTCAACTCAGTTACAATACATAGTTGATTAAACTTTCTTTTCAATTTTTGTGTTGTATCTTGAAACATAAATTTGGCTTGGATTAGTCATTTCCATAAAATTAGTTGCAAAAGCTTGGTATCTGCTGCTCTGCCCCAATTCAAAGCAGGGTATGCAAATGCTTTCATTGTCAGTGGTACATCATTACCTAATAGAGCTAGTTTATGTAATGTTTCTGTGTCTGCATTATTAAACAAACTTGCACTCATTCCCACAGCTGTTTGTACTATACCAAGGCCTCTTTTATTCTTAAATGCATTATATATGGATTGGACAAAGCCCCTTATTTTTACACAAAGCAGGTGCATAGAAATATATCAATATGCAAAATAATTTAACACAACTGACTATGATTATAGGTTTCCAGCCTTGGGAATATTTAAGAATTTTGGGGGAGGGGAGCTTCTTTTTTTTTTTAAAAGCTACAAAAATCTAAACATTTTCAGAAGAAACAACATTGATCCAGCCTTACCAAAGAGAATGAGTTCTTTATCCACAATGATGCTCCAGGCATTTTCCTATCATTTCAATCCTTGGACAGTAACCATGAAGTTAAACCCTTCGTTACTGCCCATATGTCAATATAGATTTATTTATTTATATTATTTATTCATTGAGATTTGATTACTGGGAAAATCCAACTGAGTAGGAGCCCATTTTCAGTGGAGGCCTGGTGAGAAAAGCTTCACAGTATTGCAAAACATTTTAAGAACAATAATTTTACAATCTTCAAAAATAATACATCTGTGGTTTAAATAATTTTACCAAATTAGACATAATATCAAAAGATTGGTTAAGAATAGATACAAGCTATATCACGATTTAATATTTAGAGAAATTTTAGCCAGTTTATAGAGAAATGAAAGATAAATTAGTCTAATACAAACAGGAATTGCGAAATGAAGTGAGAAAAAAAGCAGGCGTATGATATATTTAGAATGAAAGCCAGGGGAGAAAAATTATCTAAAGTAGGGAAGTGAGTAAAGAAGGGAGAATAAGGAGGTGTAAGGTATGAATAGGTACATTCATATTTAAGGATATAGTTTATTCTGGTGTTGAACAAAAGAACAGAGAAGTTTTTGAGAATGGTTTTGAAGAATGGGAGAGAGGGTATTGACCTGATGGATACAGGTAAGGAGTTCCAGGCCTTAGCAACATGGTACAAGACTAGACAGTACCCATAAGATTTGATAGGTTTGTAGACAAACAGGAGTTTTTTGTGATTAGATTGTAATGATTGACAGGGAACATTGGTGTGTAGAATTGTATTTAGTGCTGGACAAGCAGATGGATGCTGGATAATTTTATGGGTGGTAAGGAGCTGTATATTTGTTAGTTGATGGGGTAGTTCTAACCAGTTTAGGCTTTTTAGTGCTATACAGTGGTTGGTTCTGAAAGTAGTGTTTGCTGCAAATTTAGCAGCTTTTGTCATAGCATTGTTCAAGTTTTGATTTTTGTGATGCCTGGAGGTTAGTAAGGATGGGAGCAGTATAAAGGAGTGTGGGGAGGAGATAAGTAGTGGCAAGTGTAGTTTTACTTGCATTGGTGAACAAGTTTTTGGCTCTGTAAAGCATCCCTATTTTTCTTAAGCAATTTTGTATATGCAGGTCAAATTTAAGATTATTATCCACCATCATCTCTAATAATTTGCTATAAGAAGTGCCTTCAAGTGTTGTATTATTTTTATTATTATTATTATTATTATTAAGAGAGGGGACTTTAAATGTTGTTTTTTCATAATATTTGGGAAAAAAATAGTATTTTCATTTGTTTTGGGTCGAGCATAAGTTGTGAGTTATGAAGCCATGTTTTAGTGGTCATTAAAGCTTCTGTGTGGAGGATGTTGGTGAGAATGTTAAAGAGGATGGAACCATGAATAAAGCCTTGTGGTACACCAGTGGTGATTAGAAGGTATGGTGAGAGGGAGGAATGTCATTTTACTGACTGTTACCCATTGGATATGTAGCTTTTGAACCACAGAAGGGTGGATTGAGAGAGACCTAGTGAGGACATTTGAAATAGAAGGTTGTGGCTTTAGAAAGTCTAGAAATCAGGAGGAGCATAGCTTGTCATTACCACTAGCAATATTGGCAGTATTTATATAAATTAGAAGTGCTTCAAGTATCTGGGAGGGGTGGTTGAGGAGAAGGGAAGTCTGAATGAAGAGGTCAAAGCTAGAATCAGAGGGGCTGCAGCCAACTGGTATAGAGTGTCAGGTGTAGTGTACGACAGAAGAATAGAACAGCCAAAGAAGCTAGAGGTGATGGAAATGAAGTGCCTGAGAAGGGTGGTAGGATGCACACTGTGGGACAGACGAAGAAATGAGGACATAAGAGCAAAAGCCAAAGTAGCTCCAATTGCAGAAAAGATCAAAGAAAACAGGTTATGGTGGTTTGGACACGTGCAGAAAAGCAGAAGACAATCTGGTAAGGAAGATTTAGGACAGTCAGGAAGAAGGTAAGAGGAAATGAGGACATCCAGCAAAGAGGTGGATGGATTGTATGAAAGAAGATCTATGACAGTCAGGCAGGAGTGTGCACTGAATTGAGAGACTTGGCGACAGTTAATATGATAGCCTGACCCCATGTAGAAAAAAAAAATGGGAAAAGGGGGGCTGATGATGAGAAGTGCAGTGTTAGCACTATGGGAAGGATGGAAGCCATGTTATGTGGGGGATGGGAGTTCTTCCTGCAGGAAATAGTTTAGCAATTGCTTTTGAATACGTTTCAAGTATTTTGGAGAGGGGAATAAGGTTGTTATAAGTTTAATGTGAGTAATGTCTGCTGAAGTTCCTTCTTTGTGCAGAGGGATAATGTATGACTTTTTCCAGAGACAAGAAACACGGAATTCCTGGACTGACCTATTGGATTGAGACAGGATAGGCAATACTGTTGGCTGCTATTTGAAGGTACTTGTTTAAAAGATCATCAGCTGAAGTAGAGCATGGTATAAGTTTGTTTGAGAGTAGTTTTACATATGATGTGGGCTCAGGTTTGAAGGTGAATATGATGATATGGGGCTGTTGTGCAGGACTGGGATTAGATGTTGGAGAATCCTTGGTTAGAGGTGCTATGCTATCTATGAAATAAGAGTTGAATAGTATTGCAATTTTGAGTAGTGAATTATTGGGAGAGGGTTATGGTTGAATTTTTGACCAAGGTGAAAGATTTCTTTAAGGGCTGTCCAGAATTTTTTAGGGTTGTGTTTATTATTATTCTGAAAGTTATTACAGTATAGTTTTTGTCTACATTTCCTTTTAATATGGTTGCAAAGCCTTCTGATGTTTTCAAGATATTGTGGTGTTTTACATTTTTGACATTCTTTCCTTGATTTTCATCTATTCTGCATTAGCATTCTACTCGTTTTGGATAGCCAAATTGCATTATTTGTTTTTAATCTCTTACTTCTAGGAGGTGCAAGATTATTTGGGATATTCAGGAAAGTTGTATTGAATTAATTTACATCAGCTGTTTTTTAGGAAGTTCCAGTTAATTGACGATAGGGTAGTAATAAACAATTCTGTGTTAATTTTGGAAAGGTTGTGTGCTGTTTTATAAACGTGCTGTTTAATTGGATGTGTGAGATGTATAGATTGGGAGATGATCACTGACAGGGTCTGATATTGTACCTGTGGTGATGTATTTACTTGGGTCTGATACTAGGATCCATTCTAATAGAGAATTTGATGTCTTGCTATAATGTGCGGGACTATTAGTTAGTTGTGTTAAACCATATACGCTCATGCAGGATGTAGGGGAGTTACAGTTTATGCCAAAAAATTGACATTCATGTCATCTAGTAGTATTTTTGTTGTGGAAATGTTATGGATATCCAATATGGGATATCATCCTGTATAGCTATATTGTCACCAGGGAAGTATGTAAAGAACATTAATACATATTTCTTTATAACTGTTTATTTTCAGGAAAGTAATAAGAAGCTCTGAACTGAATGTTGGTATTGGTTTGTTGTAAAAGGAAATCTGGCAGCGGTTGGGAAATATTAAAGCAATACCAATACCTTGCCTCTTTATATGATCATTACAAATGATATTGTAGCCTGGAGGTGTAATCTTGGAGTTGTTAATGCTGGGTTTAAGCCAAGTTTCAGTTACAAGAGTATCAAGCTTATGTTAGGTAATCCAGACATGTAGTTCAGCAGTTTTATTTCTTATACTTCCAACATTTATGACAGCAAAAGTTAGATTACCAGGATTGGGGGGGGGTGACCGTTGTGGGGTTAGAGTATTGTGTGGAAGAAAATATTCTTGGTGTTCATTGTGATAGGTGGGTCCAGAATTAGGGTGAATGTCTCTTCCTAGAAGGATTTTAGTATATTGCGGACTTATTAATACTTGTTGTTTGGAGTATTTTTCTACTTAATTTTGGTTTGGTTTGAGTTGAGTTGAAATGGAGTTAATCATTTTATAGCTGGAGTTAAGGTGAGGGGCATCATTAAATAGGTTTGGTGCTATTAGACAGTCATGGTAGGATGAGAGATGGCCCTGTAGGAGAAGAAGAGTAGAAGATAAGCTTAGGAGTAGCATGATTAAGTAAAAGGATTTGTATTGTATTGATGTCAGACAGTGGGAATGCTTTTTCATTAGCTGTCAGCTAGCTGATTACTAATACATCTTGTTTACTGCTTGGTTACTAGAACTAGTCTGTCCATCACCATGGGCTGGGGTTTGGCATAATGGTTATTGTGTATGCCTCAGAAGCACAAGATACAATGTCTAATTCTCACTTTTGGTCATTATCTGGTTATTGGCTAGGCATGCAGTAGTCTTCAAACTGATTGCAAAGTACTTACTTACAAACAACAAAATAATATACAAAGTGGTATGGGAGAGAAATACTTCTCAAAAGTAAAAATGAGACCTCCATCTCTCTCTATTCAATGTGGGTGGAGTTGGCATAATGATGAAGGTCTATACCTCACAGATACAAAATACAAGGTTTGATTCTGACCTCTGGTTACTAGCTAGGCTTGTTACTGTCTGTAGACTGATAGTCTGAAATATGGCTATCTCAAAGCCCTGTCACTGTACTTTGTCTCCTAGAGACTACTGAAGTTTGAGCTATGCCTAACCTGCAAGACATTTTCTGGTCCAGCCCTGATGGACCAGGTAGCTATACATTAGCCAAACAAGCAGCATTAGAATTACTTAGTCTAAGGATCTAAACTTTGTAACATAAACAAAACATGTTGGAGGGACAAGTATGTATCTCAGACATTACCCCTTCTTTGGACTACCCATTCATGTGAAGAATAGCTCTTCCCTAAATCTATTCAAATGCAATTAGAACCAATGGATGGGAAATCGCAAACTCACCCCTAGCTTGTCACCCGTTTCTCTTATGGAGAAGGGCAACCTGTAGATGCCCTAAAGCACAGTCATATACCAAAGCCATTCTACATCATAGGCATTGATAAATGGAAAGCTTGGGGCATGACTGACTAGATTTAAAAAAGTTCTAGAGAAGTTAGCCTAGTAAACTCCTATGATCATAGAAAATAGTTTCAGTTTTGGTGAAAAGTCCAGCTGTAGTCCATGTTCATCCAGAAGTTCTAGTTTTTGCATGTCCAGCTGTAAACCATTTTTTTTCATTGTTCATCCTTTAACTGTTAAATAAGGGATTTTACTGATGTCAGCATTTTTTTTCAAACAGTCCAGCTAATGTATGCAGTGTGCTTGCTTGTCACATTCCATGGCTGATACTTGTTCACTACTATAGACCCTGTGACATCGGTGCCCTGGCCCAGTAATCAAGGAGCCTCAATTCTCACCACTAACACCAGAGAGGGCGTCTCATATGAGAGGAAAGGATAACAGATACACACAGTAAAGTGCAATTTCCCTTAATAGCACACATAGATCACAGTCAGTCCAGGGCTGGTCGATCCCTTGCTCCCCAGGTCCCCCAATAAGATTCCCCACTGAGACAGCTATAGGGTCCAGATCTCAACCTAGTTGGCAAGCTAAAACCTCCAGTACCCTTTCTGTCCAGCCAGTGCTTTGTGTCCCTGCCCAAGTAGCTGACACACACACACTTTGAGATAAGTATTTATACAACTTCACAGACACTCCTGGGAAAGGCTGACACAGATTCTCCAGCTGTGCCCCTATACCCAGACTATACGGCAGTAATTACTGCCACCACCAGCTAATAATTATCAGCTACCAAAAGGCCCTTACAAGGGTGTCCAATTATTACTGTGCAATATTATTATCCAATAGTAAGTGTGACTAAACAGCCTTAAGGCTTATTTGGAAGGGCTTAGTCCAGGATCACTTATAAGCATGCAGTGTGCTCTATAGCTTAAATTATCTCTATATAAACCAGTGACAGTTGAAAAGGGGTTTAAAATATTTAATAATAAATACTAAAAACACAAGACAATACTACTACACCACAGTGCCATTCAAGGGTTCAGAGATCACACAGAAACTTAAAATAATTCAGTTGTACAGTTCTGACATAACAGAAAAACACAGTCTAATCTTTTTTTTAATTCCTAGCTATTGCTACAAGAAAACATACTTCTAAAATAACTTACTTAAGACAATAGGCAGTGTTGAGTTAGATGTCCAAGATCAAAATGCTTACAGTCTCTCTCTGAGCAATAGTTTTTAAAATGACTAACAAATATTTCTGCTGGGTCCTCCCAGATTATATCATTCTCATTTAGTTCCGATTGGGGATTTCTTTGACACTTAGCTGGGAGTTCCCAGGCCAAAAGGCTACATTATTTAGCAAGTTAACACCTGCTCAAGTAACTACAACAATAAAAGACATTTCACATGTACACTCTAGTAATTATTCCTTAAGTTAAAACAATAGAAAGAATGTGCTCAGCTAGCCTCTTCGGCACCACTATCTAGATCAAAGGACAGATCTGAAATAATTCCAACTTCAAAAGAAAGACTTGAAATGCTTGACTTAGTTTTCCTTACAGCAGATGGCAATGTTGCTACAATCTTGAAGTTCATCATTTTATAGTATTTTTCTTTCATTTAAGAAACAAGCCTGTATTTCACATTTATATTTACAAATGCCAGAATTATGTATCAAATTCTATTTGACTAGGCTAGCAGCCTTCACCCTTCTCTACCAGTCTTCACAGACCCTATCTTTGGTTCTCCATGGTGGAAACTTCTGCAACAGCTTGGAGTTCATGGTCATTAATGCATTGCTGCATAACCATTGCTCGACAGGATAAAAAACTGATCACTTGCTATTGTTTCACAATTTCTATTTGCAAAAGCATGGTATATGCTGCCAACAAAAGTTGCTTCAATGTGGGATATCATATTTGTGAACAATTGAAGCATTTGGGCCAAAATACCAACTGTTAATTTGGTTTTGAGGCAGTATCTGCTACATTCTTCAGGACATAAAGTTGTTTACAGTCAGTTCAAGAACGAAATATAGGATAGGCTCCACTTGTCCCAGTCCAACACACTGCTGAAGCACTTTTGCTTTTTCAAATGCTGTTTGTTGTGGTGAGTGCCACACAATCTTTATTTCTAGTCATGCAGTAAACTGGTCTTAGAATCAGACCAAAATGTGGTATGAAAGCTCTTAAAAATCTTGTTGCTACAAGAAAAGCATGAGTCTACCTCTCTATTTTAAGAGCCTGTATTTTCTGTATTATTGTTCATTGTAACTTCAAGTTCATTTTGTTTGGCATCATTAAAAATAATTTCCCAAAAATCTCACCGCAGTTTCTTTCGGATTGTGTTTTTCCTAATAGCACACATACTATTTTAAAGGTGTTACATGACTGCTATAAAGCTTTTTCTATATCTGCTTGTCCTTGTGACTAAAATGTTGACAGTGTTAACACTTGCTAGTGTATATTCCCTTGTTATCCCAAGGTATCTACATGTTCATAGGTTCAGAGGATGATAACAGGCTATTGGCCCGGAGGCCCTTATAAGCCTAGCCAAGAATTTCACCCATGTTCCCACAAAGTCAGCACCTGTTTTCCCTGTCCAGCAGGGACACAAGTGGGATCCCAAGGATATAGTTTCTGTTTCCCATCCAGTCATCCAGGTTCCTCTTAAAGAGGACTAGTAAGATACTCTGCTTGACATGGAGAGGAAGTCTATTCCACAGATGGGGAAGTCACTGGGGCATAAATCTATCCTGCCAACAAGTTCTATTAATGTCACAGACCAGGTTGAGACCTTGCATGTGGGTTGTAGAGGTGGAGTTTAACTTACAGATATGCAGCAACTCCATCACTGCTGAGTCTGAGACGGCCGTGTATGCCAGTCACAGGTCACATCTGAGCAGTCTGTCTGACACTGAGTAGAGGGACAGGGCTTTTAGCCTATCTGTATAGGATGTGTGTTTGAGACCCTGGATGTTCCTGATCAGAAACCTCTGCTGTCCCTCCAATTGCTGCATGTGCTTGACAAGGTATATGCCGAAGGGGATATTGTACTCAATAATGGGTCTGATAAGGGAAGAGTACAGGGATGTTATGACCTCCTTGTTCCTAGATGAAATACCCTTACTTATGAGGTAAGCCATATAGAAATCCTTCTGTACAACAGAGGCAACATGGTGGTCAAAAGTCAGGTTGCTATCAACCTGGGTGCCCAAGTCCCTCACTACTGATTGCATGACTAGTACATTGTTATTAATGTGATGATTACTGGGGACACCATTTTCTCCAAAGGGGATAATGATGCATTTCATGGCATTCAGTTTGAGGCCATGCTTCTGGCACCAGTCATTAATTTAGTTAAGGCCCTCTTGGAGGATGTTGACATCACTAGGGGAATTTATGACAGTGCCCAGCTTGCAGTCATTTGCAAACTTGGTCAGCCACAGACCACTGGCTTTGGCTTGCACCTCAGAAAAGTATATCCCAAACAGTAGAGGCCCCAAGACCGATCCTTGCAGTACGCCACTTGCTATGGGTCTACTACTACTAGAGGTAGTGTCCCCTATTTTGACTGAGTGGGTTCTATCAGCGAGCCAGTTAGCTACCCATCTGGTAACATATGGGTTGATGCCTAGCTGGAAGAGTTTATCTATTATGCCCAAGTGGGGAATAGTGTTGAAAGCTTTGGCTAGGTCAAGGTAGGCAGTATGCACTGTCTTGCCCTCATCCATGGTTTTGATGACTGTTTCAAAGAAGGCAACCATGTTTTAAGAGGCATAATCTCCCTCTGACAAAACCAAACTGTCTGGGATCAAGCGTTTGGAGGTTCCCAATGTCCTTGTTTATAAGGTCCATAATAATGCATCCCATGGCCTTGAAGATCAGGCTAGTTAGCCTGATTGGCTGATAATTACCTGGGTCAGTGGACACTCCACATTTGTGCAGAGGGATGACACTGGCTGCCCTCCATTCTGCTGGGATGAAGCCGGTGCACAGGCTTTGGTTGAATAGGGTGCCTAGTGGTGCTGAGAGGTCTTGCTTGAGTTCATATAGGACACAGCTAGGGTTGTTATTAGGTCCCATGGAGGCTGTATTCTTTGCCTTTGAGAGGGCATTAATAAACTGCTCCCTGGAGATGAGGGGAGGGGTGCGGATGCTGGGGATGTCCTGGTTTACTGATGGAGGTACAGGGGGGTGATGTTTTCACTGAACTTGTCTGCCAGCAGGTTGGCTATATCTATGGCATTTGTGTATGTGGTATTCTTGACCACCAATTCAGAGCAGATTTGGGAGTTACCTTTGAGATTGTAGACATATGTGAAGAAGGCCTTGTGATTGTCCTTGGTGGATGTGGCCAATTTAGACTCAAAGTTTGCCTTCGAGGATTTTACCAGTGACCTTATTTGCTTGTTTAGACAAAGGAGAGATTGCTTCCAACTTGACACCTGTTCCTTCTTGGTCCTAGACAGCAATTTTTTCCTTTTGTTATACAGTCTGTTTATTGCTGCTGTCCACCAGACAGGTTTATTCTTCCTTGAGGAAGATGATTTGGTCCTGTCAGGTATTGCTAAGTCCATGCAGCTATAGAGGTGCTCAAAAAGTTTTTTGGTGCAGGCTTGGACATTAGTGCTTGATTCAACTGAAAGGATGGTGGCTGTGAGCTGCTTATACCTGCTCTCAGGAGGTTGTAGTCAGCTGTGGAAAAGATTTTGTTTGACACTTGCAAGGGGGGGGGGTGTCAGGGGAAATGGTGACTTTGAAAGTGATTGCCTTATAGTTGGAATCTTACCAAGGAGGATAAAAATGTAGGGGTGCTACAGTGGCTATTCATGTTGGTTAGTACCAGGTCCAGTATATTTTCACCTCTTTTGAGGGTGTCGACCAGCTGATCTAATGCATTGGCACTGACGAAGCCGAGGAATCTCTGGGCATTCGTGTTTGAGCTAGAATAGGTCTTCCACTCTATGGTGAGTAGTTAAAGTCACCCAGGATCAGGGTAAAGTGTTGAATCTTGATGAATTCAAGTAAGTCCAGATAGATGGAGTGGGCCTCCTGAGTCATGGTTGCGAGTCGGTAGCTAGGTATGATTTGAGTAGGTGTTTTGTCAATAGTTAACTGCACCTGGAGTGTCTCCTGTGCATCATACTGTCTGACCAGCCTAGAGATGTGTATGTCTTTGATAAATATTGAAATTCCACCTCCTTTGGCTTTGTAGCCCTCTGTTTGGGGTCTGAATGTATGGTAGGACAAGTAACCTGGTAAGGCTGGGATGCTCTTCTCAGCTTTTAACCAGATTTCAGTGACTGCACAAATGTCAGCATCTTCCAGGGTGAGGAATGCTTGCAATGAGTGCAGTTTCATGTTAAAACTCCTAGTGTTTAGCAGCATGACCTTTAAATTGTCTTTCTCTACTCTCTGACCCCTACAAGTTCCTCTTGTTGAATAATAATGTGTACTATATCTCATACCCAGGGCTTGCCTTGGGTCAACTGGTCCCCTAGCCAAAAGGGCTCCACAGCACCAACCCACACCGCGTATTTCCCCCATCCTGGTCTACCTACACCATCCAGATTACTTTTTTCTTCATTTGTCTCACAGGTTGCCTTACTCTTCAGTTTTTCCTGTTTTCGTTCAACACATTTTAAAGAAATCATTTCTTTACTACTAAATATATATATATATATATATATATATATATATATATAAACAAATAAATATGAAAACGCACCCCTGATAGAGTGGCACCCTAGACAGCTGCCTAATTGGCCTATGCCTAATGCCAGCTATGCTTATATCTGTTAGCCTACTGGTCTGCCTAGGCTTAGTTTCAAATGCCCCTTTAACAAGTGGGGTGCATTTTTGACCAGTTTCTCAATAAACTTCTCGTACTTTGTAAAACAAATCCTGTCTCCAAATGAAAAGAGCATCTTCAAACACTGAGTGGACAGCTGTCAGCATATTCATTTCTTGCAATTGCTGAGTTACTTCATTAATTGATATCTGCTGTTTATGTT
Source organism: Protopterus annectens (assembly GCF_019279795.1). Lineage (NCBI taxonomy): Eukaryota > Metazoa > Chordata > Ceratodontiformes > Protopteridae > Protopterus > Protopterus annectens. The sequence continues at coordinate 967,312,788 of NC_056741.1, forward strand.
CATCACTAATAAAAATAGCATCCAGCTAGGCTACCCAAAATACAGAAGCTAGACAATCAGTTAATGTCTGTACCTTCATTCCTTGCTAGATTATAACTTGTTTAAGTTATGGGTGCTACACTAAACAGGCACAGCTACACAACTCTTGTGCATTACCTCCTGTATCCTGCACTCAGAGGAACCATGTTGATATTGTACCTACCCTACCCTTCATTGAAAATTAAATGGATGCGATGTCATCTAGCTAACTTAACTTTCTGATGTTGAACATCCAGATGACTTATTTGCATTATCAGTGCAAGTTTAAGTTTTGGGGTGGGGGAGGTCACCTACATGCAAAAAACAAAAAATAAATAAAACACATTTTTTTTATTGGGTTGAGTTTCCAAGCAGCTGAACACAGCAAGTTGGGTCTTCACTGAATTGAAACTCAATTATTCATAATGAAAGCTAGCAATCTGTGTCTGAATTACATTCATTGTTTCAGTCTGATTTAATGTATGCATTTCTGTTCACATTTTACTTTTCCATTATTTACCCATTACCTCCCAACTACAGAGTGAATTGCTACAGATGGTTCATTTAACTCACTTCCTAGGAGGTCATCATTCACATCTAATCAATGTCTGAATGACACACCAAGACTTATAGCTCCCCCGGTGTTTTACTTTTTCCTTATCCCAGTGCTCTCTCTATTACTGAATTATTCCAATACACAAAAGGACTAATCTGTCATCTGCTTTTAACTCCTGCTCCTTTGCTTGGAATATCATACAGATCAGTCTAGGATTATGCAACTACTCAACATTTTTCTTCTAGAGCTTTTATGTTCTTGTTGAGTTCATTTGTTTTATGATTTAATAGTAATAATAATAATGCTGTTAAAACAACAATCTGGTAACCAGTGTCCTGCACTTGTCCACACAGGAATCATTTCTCCACTGCTAAATACTACCTTCTTGGAGCCTAAAAATAAATGAAGGAGTTTGCAAAAATCTAATGCAATGCACTGTATAACATTCATTACTACCACCCCTCACCTCTGGGACCAATTTGTAGCAGAGATTGATCAGAATGATCAGCCTTACAATATGGGTAGGGTAGGGAAAGATAACCTGCATGCACTGTAAATAAATAATACCACGATACACCTACAGATATTTTAGAAGAAAGTAAAATGTTTTTGATAGATTAAAATAAGAACAAAAGACACTGCACTGTAACCCATTCTTGGCCAGAAGGAGGCTGGAACTACAATGGGAACCTGTCACAAAGAAGTTCTAACAGGCGAAACTCCATCAGTCTCTGCTTGTTTACTTTATACCTTGAAAGCTACATTACATCATTGATGGAAAAATACAGTTCTAATTTGTATAATACAATAATGAAACTAATCTAACCTAGCCTTTCTGAGAAAATTTATCTACAGGATTCTGAGAGAAAAGACTTTCTGCTCGCCTTCATCTGTAATCACAATACACTATCTTCACACATAACGGACTGTGTGTACCCACCTCATAGACATTTTACAGCCTCCCTCATGAAATAATATTTGCGTCCTACTTAAAATGTGTGTGTTTCAGCCAGAGATTACACTTCATGTAGGGACTCATACCGCAGCTTGACTCTACCAGAATTTTACAGCATATCTCTCTCTGAAATACATTTACATTTGATTACACATAAAAAGAAGATCATGTTAAACTTCAATACAACTATAAGTCAAATCCATCTGGGAAACAATCTAAAATGCGCAGACTATATTTTAGCATAAATTAAAATTATATACAAATATGTTTCTTCATCACTTAAATCACCAAAACAGAGATTGACTAGCTACATTTTACCTGTGTGATATATGGCCCTTGACAATATATTACTTTTAAAGTAATCAAAATGTAATTTTAGATTTACCAAGAGATAAACTGGGAAATTTTGAAGGTTGCTTTTAGCCTTTCAAAACACTTGTTGAGCTTCATACTAGTTCACCAAATTACATTTGCAGATATTAAGCCACATTCAGAAAATTTTGGTGCAGCATGCTGAGATAATCTGCTTGATGAGCAGTCACATACAGGGTGTGTGAGAGTCAGAGATGCATGCATCGCTAATGGGAAATGTCAAGTAGCAGGGTTAGACATGGCCCATGCTAATAACCATATAATTACGTGGTAATTGGCAACATTATTAAAATGAGTGGCTTGGTATATGTATATGAGGCAGAACAAGATGGTGGAGCAATTCATAAACATATAAAAGCCATCCCTCAGAGCTGTGCACACTGTATAATTGAATTCAGATGAATGTTTCCATTCATGCTAAGGAAACTGATAAATAATGTTAGGGTTACTGCATCATTAGTGCATGTTTATCACCAAGAAGCTCTTACTGCCACTGTTGTGCCCGACAATGCATGTTGTGACCCACGGAGGTGCCGTCATCCATCCACTCTTAACATTTCATGCACTCCTGGACACAGGCACTGTGGACCAATACTATACAGATAGTGGTATCATGCAAGACACTGTGGACCTGTGTTGGTGTCATCTGCAGCCCCATGACAGTTTAAGTACTTATCCCTATCTGTGACATTACATATTAAAGCTACTGGGACCTTTCAGTGGCCTACCGTGGACAAAATTGGTGTATCATAAGCATCTGCCTTGAAAATATTCGATTAGTTTCTTTATCCAATGCTTCAGCATGTGGGGGAGCATACGTGTTTCCCACATATCACAGAAAAGACAGGGAACACCGTGCAGGAATTCTATTTATTTAGTTATTTATTTAAGATCTGTTACCCGGGAAAGTCTGACTTGGAATGAAGCCAATTTTCAGCAAAGGCCCGGGGAGAAATGCTCCAGATGCATGTCTTTGTACCATGGGAGGAAACCGGAGCACCCTGATGAAACCCACATGAATGCAGAGAGGACATGCAGACTCTGCACAAAAGGCACCCCAGCCGAGAATCGAACCAGAGAACCACTTGCTGTGAGGCGACAATGCTAACACTGCACCACTGCACCATCCCTGATACATTGAGGATGAAAGATATTGTCCACATTGAAATAAAGGCTTCACAGGGTGAATTGAGAAGGTATGTGAACTGCTAAGTGTATCACTCCAGCAACTGCCAGGTGGTATCTTATGCACAGTGCATCATCTACATCTACAATGTTTCTATAGACCAACCAGGCAGTCATCACAACTCCAACATATGGCAAACCTGTGACCTGTTCCAATGTTTTGCATGAAATTACTTTCACCAAGGGTATCTTGTTGGCAATAAGTAAACCCTCACTTGTAGCACCCATCAGAGGTCCACAAAATGAAATAGACCAGGGGAACAACTATGGCCAATCACAAACAAGGGATATTATTGAGTGTGTGTTTGGGCTGCTAAAGGTATGCTTTCACTGCTTGAATTCATGTGGTAGTGCCCTACAGTATGACCCTGGCATGTGTGTAAAAATATTTTCAGTGTGCAATGCTACACAATATTATACTTAAGTGACAGTTTTAACATGTGGGCCATTACAGGGTCAGTAATCCCCAGAACACCAGGCAGTGGAGGACGAGTCAGATGAGTAGTTGGTGGAGGACTCAGCAACACAGGATGATCATACCAAATGGATGTGGGCAAAGTATACCAAGAACTGGCAAAGAGGCAGCAGCTTGCTCATAGTAAATACAGATACAATAGAGTAAAAGTGATGCATGCAAAACCAACACCAGACTGTGCTTACCCATGCAGAGGTTGGCTATTCTGCACATCAGACATGGGCAATCCAAGTAACAGCGTACAAAGTGCAGGGCACAGGTATCATAATTTGCATAGACGGGAAAGGGAGCACATGTGTGGATGTCTGCATACAGAGGACTACTGAAATTATCAGTACCGCTATGTGTATGGACATTCAGTGACAAAGTGAACTTGTAAAAAGTAGCACTTACCTTGTGCAAGTTAATATTTAGTTTGCCTTAAAAATTGTCACGTTCACCTGTTGCAGGTTTCCAGGATGCTGGTGTATGACCTCTTGCATAGTGCAATTGGGCTCAGTCCTTTACCTCATGCTTATATTGCAGAAATTTGGCTTTCTGTGATCATATGCTAAAAAACGATGGACTCATTCTTGTTTCTGAATCACTCAAATGGCACATCAAGATAACCTGCTAAACACCATGCTCAAGTCTACTCAGCATTGTGCACACCTGGGTACCTACAGGCAACACTCCATGCCTCTAAGAAGACATTTGTAATTCAACATTTAACCTTATGGAAATGGAGTCACTATAATGCTGGTTTTTCTAACTGCATATGAAGGGATACATAATTGCCATGTTTCACATCTTAAAGTGGCACTGTGAACCATTATAAAATAGTACATATTTTAGCATTTCCCACTATCTGTCACACAAATGAGGACCCTGTCATTGCACTGCAGATGACACATTCATGAAAAAATATGGGTGCAAAATATCTGACATTTTTCTGTTTCTTCTAGGTGAGACTTCATGGGCAGAGAAGGGGAAGGTAGTGCTAATTTTGGAGCACAAAGGTAGTGTATGGAGGAGAATAAAATCTTTCTGCATTTCCTTCATGAGGATTACAGTCAGAAGCTATTGAAGGAGTGCTTAGAGGTGCCTCTGTATAAGACTGAGACCTGGAGTAGTTTGGTCCAGACTGTCACCTATGCCACTGACATCCCACACATGGGGGATCAGTTTCATCACCACTGTAGTGACATGAAGCATAGACATCCTGGTCTCCTATGAAGATGTAAGGATGAAGTTAGATGGCAAGCACCACCTATATACTGTAAGTACAACCAGTAGTGTAGCTAGGGCAGAGTGAGAAGGGCAACTCTCCTGGATGCAAAACATTGGGAGACTGCCAGGAGCTGATCTCAATCTCTCTTTAATGCAATACCAGCTTTTAAATGCCAGTATTGCATCTGCAGTCAAATCTAAGTGCTGTAGAGTCATGTTTAAACTGTAGTAACTGATTGTCACAGTTTAAAAGTAAAAATATATCTCTATTTTTAACTAAAAACTGTGCACTGTTATGCTCCATGCAGGCAGGGTATAAACTATAGCAACTGCCTGCTACATTTGTACAGTTTAGAAGAAAAAAAATGATTTTTTTAGTAAAATGTGTTGAAGGAGCATCAGGTCAGTGCACAGGGGGGGGGGGCAAAATTTTGAGCATCTGAGCATTAAAGGGTGGGTCACTGTTTATGCCTTCCCATTTTGTATCAAACAATTAAAAAAAAAAAAGTTTACATTTTTTCATTTGCTTTTCCTTCATCATAATGGATTCTTTCTTCCTAATTATTTCTTGTCCCATCCCCTCATCATCTCTTACCCCCACTCTAAAATTTCTTTTGAGTATAATGCCATGCCAATCTATCACGCAGTACCACAGTACCAAGTCATAATGACTCTTTTTGTTAACCTACAAAATTATTTTCTATTCCAAGACTTTTCTCACACATCACAGCATCTTTTATGTTGTTCTACCTGCAGCCTAAAATAAATGCTAAGATAATTAACACTTAGTGTGTGTAATTTCCCCATTCAAAATATCTAGTTCATAAACATGCTTTATGACCCCTTCTTAGCAGGAGGTCCCTAAGCCACACTCCATACACACATCTTACTGGTCTATTTTAAAACAACTTACATATGCGATCTACTTTATTTGTATTACCACGATACAAGTGAAGTATAAATATACTTAAATGTAAATCTATCTAAACTCGCACTTATATCAAGTTACCAAACATACAAAACCTAACTTTTGTCTATACTTAAAGCTTCTAAGTATGATAAAGTACAGCTGCGTAAGTTGAACTTAGCAGAACAGTGGATGTTCAAATGATCACTGCTGCAGTATCTTTAACTACATGGGTTACATATTGACAAGGATATAACAACTGGTCAGCATCCAAAGCCTCAGGGCACCTTCTTCACACCCAAACCATCAAGCAACTCGAGCTTAGCGGACTAAAAGACAACTTTGGACACGATGCCCTTCAGAACTTTCCTGCCAGTAGACAGAAGGAGGCTGAGCCCTGAAAGGGCAATGATAGATATAACAAAAAATAAATAAATGCCCAAACCTTGGCATAAACAATTCACCAAAAAACAGGTGGGGTGGAGGGAAGTTGCTGCTACTACAGCAGTAATCATTCAAACATCTACTGTCATGGTAAGTTTAACTTACACAACTGTACTGTTTTTCTTGATGATCACTGCTGCAGTAGCATCATCTACATTGGTAGATTACCATAGCTAGCTATATTTGGGAGGAGGAAGAAGGGTCCAGGATCACCTGGAGAATGGTCCTTGGAAAGCTTGATCTAGACCTAGAGACAGAATCAAGCTTATAGTGCTGTATAAAAGTATGTACAGAGGACCAAGTAGCAGCTTCTAGAGTACTTCTAGAATCCAACTCTTTCCAAACAGCCATAGATAAAGCCAAGGAACTGGTAGAGTGGGGCTTGACCCTGTCTGGAATAGATTTGTCATGGTGAGTATAACAAAGGTAATACCCTTAGACAACCACTTGGAAATAGTCTGTTTTGACACAGGATGACCTTCCTTCTTACCTTCACAAGAAATGAATAATTGATCCAAAAGATTTAGTTCTGTCAAGATAACACCTGAGGTGTCTGTGGACATTCAAGGTATGGAGTATCCATTCTCCCTCATGTTTAGGTCCAGGAAAAATAAATGGGGACAGTTTGGCTTAAAAGTAAACTTGAATACCACTTTAGTTGTAAAAGAACGATTAGTTCTCAGAGAAATCCTGCCCCATGGAAAATGAAGTAGGGTTGACTCAACATAAGAGCTTTCAACTCAGATACCCTTCTTACAGTGGTCAGAGCAATCAGGATGACAGTTTTCCATGTTAAGAACCTCAAGTCAACCAGATTAGTTGGTTCAAATGGAGCATGTGTTAGCTTCTCTAACACAAAATTAAGATTCCAAGGAGGGGCCATCAGTTTTCATGGAGGCCTGTTACGCAAAATCCCTTTCAAGAACATTTTGACATGAGGCTGCCTCGAAAGAGAAGGATCCATGGGCAGACATGCTGAAATGGATGGGAATAAGAAAGGTTATAGGATAGTAACTCACAAAAATACTGTAAAACTAGAGAAAGTACAGTTGTGTACACTTACCATAAATGTAGATATTCAAGTGTATTCACTGTTGCAGTCATCACACTTGGGTTATCCTGCCAGGGGTAGCCCTCAGTCAGCCCGAATACCAGAATGTTAGTATTTCTGCATTGGTTGCTGTTGTTTCAGGACTGAAGTCAGGTTGTCAGTGGTATAAAATCAGGCAGCCGATGCCATTACATCAGTTTTTCTTGCCCTAACTCTCAGGAGCCACCAAATAGGGAGCTAGGTTATGGTGGAACACCACCAGTAGAAAGTAAATACCAAAAATTCCCTGTAAGGAGAGAGGAAGAGAGAGAGAGAGAGACAAGGGGGATGGAGGTTGGGAAACCAGGACTGCAACAATGAATACACTCTTAACATCTACATTTATGGTAAGTGTACACAATTGTACTATGTTCTTCATGTTTCACTGTTGCAGTCATTGCATGTGAGTTGATTCCCAAAGCTGAAGAAAAGGGTGGAGGCAGTCAAGAAGACTGGGGGCTGGCTAGGATGCCCTGCAAGACTGCAGTGGCAAAGCCTGCCCTGGATTTGGAGAAGATAGGCAGGTGGTAATGCTTGGTGAAGGTATGAACAGAAGTCCATGTTGCAATCTCCAGGATGTCCCTGGTGGGGACCCCTCTGAGAAAAGCTGCAGATGTGGAGGTTGCCCTGGTGGAATGCATCCTGAACCCCTTAGGGGGTGATTTCCCATGCTGTTTGTAGCAGAAATGGATGCACTGTGCTATCCATTTGGAGATTGTTTGTTTGGATATGGTATTGCCATCTTCCCCTGCTGTGAAGTTGACTAGCAATTGGTCAATTTTTCTAAATGTTTTAGTCCTATCCAGATAGAATCTGAGCTGTCTGTGCACATCTAGAGAGTGCAGAATCCTTTCCCCCTTGTTTTGTGGGTTAGGAAAAAAGGTGGGCAAATTAATGGATTGGTTGAGAGCCACACTGGACAGCACTTTAGGCATGAAGGATGGATTAGTCCTGAGGGAGACCCTGTCAGCATGGAAAATGATGAAGGGCTCTACAGCCATGGGTGCTTGTAGCTCTGAAACTCTTCTAGCTGAAGTGATGGCCAGAAGCAAGGCTGTTTTCCAAGAGAGGAAAGTTAACTCTGCTGAAGCTGCAGGTTCAAAGAGGGGTAGGGTGGGCTTTTCCAACACAAAGTTAAGGTCCCAAGCTGGGGTAGAGCTCTTCTGGGTGGCCTTAAGTTGTTAGCCCCTCTTAGGAACTGTTTGATGAGAGGGTGTGAGAAGAAAGGTGGCTCTGTGCTGTAATGAGCAGAGATGGCAGAGGCATGAATTTTAATAGAAGAGAAGGATAGACCCCTGTGTAGTAGGTCTGCTAGGTAATCCAGGATGAGAGGTAGGGAGGGCTGTGCTGTTTCGGTTCCCTTAGCCTGGATCCAGGTGCAAAACCTTTCCCACTTGTCAACATAGGATTTTCTAGTGCTGAGGTGTCTCACCTCATGTATAACATATAGGACTTGTTTGCTTAGGCTGTCAGCTTGAGGAGAGGTCAGGGAATAACACCAGGTTGAGCGTCTGCAAATGAGGATGCATAAATTCTCCATTCTTCTGGGTCAGGAGTGTTGGGATCTGACATAGGTGTCATGGTAGCAGGGGTGACAGGCTGCACAGCAGTGAGTATCAGTGCTGGTGTGGCCAGTCTGGGGCAATCAGGATTTCCCTTGGTTATTCCTCCCTTATTTTGAGCAGTATCCTTGAAATGAGTGGTAGAGGGGGAAATGCATAGACTGAGGTTTACTCATTGGAAGGATACAGCATCCACTTTCCAGGCCTTGCTGTGAGGTTCCCTGGTGAAGAATTTGCTGAGCTGATTGACTGGAGTGGGAGGCAAAGAACTCCACCTTCGGGGTGCCCCATTTCTGGGTTACAAGGGTGAAATTTCTGTGGTGTAGCTGCCACTCATGTGGGTTTAGCACGTTTCTGCTTAAGTTGTCTGCCAGAGAGTTTAGGGAGCCTGGCAGGAATTGTGCTAGCAGGTTGCATGGCTGAGGCCATATGCTAAAGGGTCATGGCAAGCCTGCAGAGGGGAAAAGTGTGTGTCCCTCCCTGCTTGTTGATATACCACATCACTGTGGTGTTGTCTGTTTTGATCAGTAGAGGCCCCGGGGAGAGTAGGGGTCTGAAAACTGTCAGGGCATGCTGAACAGCTAGCATCTATTTTTGGTTGATGTGCAGATGTATTTGATTTGAGCTCCAATGACCCTGAATGCACCTGACATCCAGGTGTACACCCCAGGCATAGCCTGATGCATCTGTAGTGAGGGTCTGGGCAGGATGGGGTTGTGAATAGAAAAGTCCCTTGTTGTGATTGCATGTTGCTGCCCACCAAAAAAATATTTCCCTAGACAGGGTATCAATGGTATGATAGTTTCCATGTCTTGAGAGTGTTGATATCAAAGGCTTTTTAGGTACCATTGTAGTTTCCTCATTTGCAGTCTGGCATATGGAATGAGTAGAATGCAGGAGGCCATGAACCCTAGAGTTTGCAGGATTTGCCTTGCGGATAACTGGGTTCTGTGGCTAGTTGAGAGAAGTAGCCGGTCAGGTAGACTTGGTTTTCTGGAGTAAGGAATGCCACCTTGGATGTTGTGTCCAGGCTTGCTCCCAGGAATGCAATTTTTTGTGTGGGGACTAGTTTTGATTTTTTTTTTTCGTTGATAGTATACCCCAGGGAGGTCAGTAGGTCCTTTACAAAGGTCAGGTGCTGTAACACCTTTTACTGACTGTCTGCCTGAATCAGGCGATCATCTAAGTAGAGGTAAATTTGAATATTTCTTTGTCTAGAAAAAAGCAATGGCTGGAGCCAGGCATTTTGTGAAAACTCTGGGAGCAGTGGATGAGCCAAAGGGAAGCACAGAGAACTGAAAGTGCATAGATCCTACCCTGAAATGTAGACATTTCCTGCAAGATTTGCTGACTGGGATGTGTAGGCAGGCGTCTTTTAGGTCTAGGGTGGCTAACCAAGCATCCTTGGAAAGCATAGGAAGAAGCTGCTGGAGGGTGAGCACTTTGAATTTTGGTATCACCAGAAAGGTGTTTAGAATGGATGGATTGGGTGCCAGTGCCCCTCTTTTCTGGGTACCAGGAAGAGTCTGGAATAGAAACCTTGGCCTATCTGGTCTGCAGGAACATGCTGTATTGCCCTCATGGAGAGCAGGGAAAGGACTTGCTTTTTGGCCTCTGCCCACTGGTTTGGAGGAAGATCTGGGAACCCTTTTGGGGTTGGCAGTGTGTGGAAATAAAATTTGTATCCCTGGGACACTATATTGAGGACCCATCGGTCATTGGTAATAGAGGCCCAGTTGTTTGCATGGAAGAACAGTTTTCCTCCTAGGGGCACAAGCAGGTGGGAAGAGGTAAGGGGTGGAAGTGTAAAGTCATTGTGCATTCTTACCATATGGCGGTGGCTTAGCACTTCCTGTTTTTGAAGAGGAGGAACTCCATTTCTTAGATCTCTGCATTCCCTGGGACTGCTGTCTTGGGGGGGTTCTGCTTCCCCTGAGTCTGGGCTGAGCTGGCTTGGAGGTGGCCGTAAAAGGGCCAGTGCTTGGAGGGGCAATGCCTACTGAATCTCGGAGGCTGAAGTTGTAAAATGTCTAACTGTCTGCATAGATTTAGCTTTTTCTTCCATCTTTTTTAAGACCTCTTCTGCCTTGGTGCCAAACAAATTGTCTTTTTTCAATGGTGCGTCCAATGATTTTGATTTGACATGGTCTGACAAGGTCTGTTACTTAAGCCAAGCATGACTTCTAAGGACAGAACCAGTGACTGCTGCCCTGCAAGATGCTTCTAGGGTGTCAAAGCCACATTGCAATGTGCGCTTAGTAACTTGGCTTGCATAATGCATAAGCTCTTGTAATTCTTTATTTTCTGCTCAAGCAGGAAAGGAAGATATTTTTTGTTTGAGGAGTTCCATGTTATGCTGCTGATATTTCAGCATGTGGAACTGACAATTTAGTGCTCTAATAGCAAGAGTTGCAGAGGTGTATACTTTTTTACCCCATCTGTCTAAAGCTCGGAAATCTCTCTCTGAGGGGGTGGGATTCTTAGCTGAGGTTGCTTTAATTCCTTTAGGTCCTTGGGAGATGACATCTGGATCAGCAGTAGGATTTTTGAAAAGTAAGTTGTGAGAGTCAGGGACTCTGTAGTACCTGTCAGGTTTCCTGGGAGCAGGAGGAAGGGTGTCAGGAGTCAAACTGGATTCCAGAAAACCATCAACCACAACATCCAGGGCAGGAGGAATGGCTAAAGGTCTGTGCTGTGGTAAATCTAAGACTTCCCTGAGTCTCATTTTTGACTGAAGATGGTCCTGACATTCCCATTGGAAATGCTCCCTTAAAGTAAGTAGGGTTTCACCAAATGAAAAATCCTCGGGTGGAGAGACAGAAGGAATGGATTCCTTTGCATCAGAATCCTCATAAGCAGAGAGGGGTTGCATGTCTTCATATTCAGAAGCATTAGAGTCATCAGACTCCTGTTCAAATAAAAATACTGGGGACAAGTCTCTTTTTCTTTTGGAAGGGGTAGCCTAGTTTCCCCTAATAAGCATAATAAGGTATTCTACCATTTTAAGCATTTAAGACTGAGGTATGGAAGCAGATGCCTGAGCTTGGTTCATTATTTTTTTGGGGCGTAGTTCATACCCTGGGCCTTAGAAACTCAGTAGTTTTAGAAAGAACTGAAGATGCAAAAGAAATCATCTGTTTGTGTTGGGTATCGGTAGTGCAAAGAACTTCCTCGGAAGCCAGTGCCTGCTCAGCGGCTCTGGACCCATCCAAGGTAGAGACATCCGCAGGATCCTTAGTCAAAGAAAAGTCTTGCGGCGTACCAGACTCTGAAAGGGTCTCGGTAGCAGCCTGCGAATCCACAGAAGTGGGCATCAAGGGCTGCAAAAGCACCTCACTGAGGACCGGAGAACTGACGACTAGCTTAACGGAAGCATTGTCAGAGTAATTTGGACCTGTGTGGTCTGTCACTGTCTTTATCCTTACTTTTTTTGGAAGATCGGTAGTCAGATGACTTACCAAAGCCATATTGGAATTAGAGGACTGAGAGCAAAAATATCTAGCTACAATAAGGGCTCGATGATGTACAGTTCTGGCATTGAACAAAGTGCAAATGTGACAGCGAGGGACGTCGTGGTCTGGGCCTAAACAGGTTGACGCAGTAGGAATGGAAGTCTCAGTGTGGTATTTGCTTTCCACAGGCAAGACAATTGTTAACTTTTTCTGACATCCGAGCAAGAAAAAAGGATCCCCAATGAGTTGCTTAGCTTTAGAAGACTTCAACTTCAATTTGGAAATGAAATCTCAGGTAGCTGCTTCTGCTTTGGGCTCCTCACAAAAAAGACTGATGTAATGGTGTTGGCTGCTTGATTTTATACCACAGATGACCTGACATCAGTCCTGGAGCAACAGCAACTGATGCAGAAATACTAATCCTCTGGTATTCGGGCCAACTGAGGGCTACCCCTGGCAGGATAACCCAAGTGTGATGACTGCAACAGTGAAACATGAAGAATATCTAGCCCTGAGAGTAGGTGCTGGTTATGTTGTTGGCACCAAAAGGAAAACCCTTTTCCATTTGCTAATATATGATTTTCTAGTCACAGACTTTCTTGCCTCTATTAGTACCTGTTGCACATACTCACAGAATAGGTGCCTAAAAAGAAGACTATCTTCCAGGCAGTCAACTGAAGATGACTGATGTCAGGGTGTATCAAGCACACCTGTTCTTGGCTGAGTACATCTGAACTGAAATGAGGCATCTAGTTGACATCCCAGGAACACAATCCTGTGTGAGGGAGTCAAGAAACACTTTTGAATGTTCTCTTGAATGTTCTCTTAGAATCCCAGCTTGTGCAAGAGATCTCTCACCCAAGAGAGAGCAAGATTCCTGACATTTTGAAAAAAAGACTCTAAAGATACACAAGTTGTTTAAACATAGAAAAATGTGGATACCCTGTAGCCTGAAATGAGCTATAACTGGAGCTATACACTTTGCGAACACTCTTGGTGCAGTGGATAGTCCAAAGGGTAAGGCAGAGAACTGATAATGTGATCCAGACACACACAACCTTAAGAAACACTTGAAGTCTGGATGAGCAAGGATATGATGAAAAACATTTTTTAAGTCTAGTGGTACTAAGGAACTTGAAAGAGGAAGAAGAAGTAACAGGTTGTGATGCGACATCATTTAGAATCTGGGCACTATCACAAACATGTTTAGGAAAAAAAGACCTAGAACTGGTCTCCAAGCATTTTCTTTCATTGGCACTAGAAACATCCTTGAACAAAACCCCTTCCCCACCTGGGAATCTAGAACTGGTTCTATCACTCCTTGGGGCAGCATGTGATGAAGAACAGGTGGAAATAAAAGAATCCGATCTGCAGGATGAGGAATGCATCTTCCTATTCAGATCAAGATCTTGAATCTCTTCAGGAAAAGAGGTTTCCCACTATTTTATCAGAAACGACAGTACAAGAAGGATCAATAGCCTGAATGAAACCCTGAGTCAGCCCCAATAAACTACTCCTATCCAAAGAAATCTGAAGAGAAGTAGATGCATGCTTGGTTTTCTATTTTTTTACAGTAAAAATGGGGTCAACAATGTTGCTAATGGCAGCTGCTGCTTCCCCAGGGATGGGTACAGCATTCTGACACAAGAGGGAAACCTTCCCTGTTCCCTCATCAAGGATCAACAAGAGTGGCTCTACCTTGCACAATGAGGAGACTCCAACAGTTGCAGAGGACATTGCTAAATCATGCTCAATAGTGATTGTAGGTGCAACACCAGAGGGATCTGGAGTAAAATATGAGTGGTCTGAGGTACAATAAATGGCCACAACAGAGTCACCCACCTGTGGCTAAGCAAATTGCTAGCCTGCTGTGGTGAGAAAGGTTGTTTGCTTATCTTTTTCTTTTTGTGTCTGGAAGAAGGACCAGATGTGGAACTGACAATCTCTTCCATGGTCAAACAGAAAATGGTACCTCTTTCCCAAGGAAGACAAGCAGCAAATGCTGGTAAAACTAACAGTCCAAAAAAAGTTACTTTTTGACAGAAAAACACAGTAAAAGGCACTTTCAAACACTATGACAGCCACAAAACAGAAAAATAATCACAATTTCTTCACAGAAAATATGTTGCGAGTTAGTTTACATTAATTTTTAACAGAAAAAAACAAGTGCTCCATTTAAAAGTACTTAGTCTTGAGACAGTCCATTAAAACACAACACTTCTAGCTTTGCAATAACTTTCCTTTAGAGGAAACTAATAAAACATCAGTAAATATAAAAAAATGGAAGTTTCTTTTTTTTCCCTAAAGGGAACTTATCTCCTCAGCAAAGGAAAGCACATGCCAATGGTTGATCCATGAAAGCCTCAGTTCAGCGGGGAAAGTTCTGAAGGGCTTCACACCCAAGTGTTTCAATGGCTTTCAAAGCTGGTAAATCACTTGGTGAGCACTGTTGGTAATCAGTGCTTAGCATGAGACTCGATATTAATAGCACTTAGAAAGGTGCTTAAGAATTGTTAAGCACCTTTTTTAAGCACTATTAGTATTGGGTTTCCTACTGGAGAAGCATTAAACGTGTTTGTCTTTTTCCAGATGTCGGAGTGTAACCGCAGTGTTCCATAAACTACAATACTATATAATTAAAAATAATATTGTTACTAAATTACTAAGATATTATATGAATTCTCAGGGACTGTCACTGTGGGTCCATCACTGCAAGGACATCTTGACGGGGTTATCAAAAGTCTAGATAGGTAGGTAGGGACAAACATATAGAGTTTCTGTCCTGCAAAGGGTTTACCCACATTGACAAGAAAACTAATAAACACTCAGAGGATAGATGAAAGATCAAACAAGCAGCATTTTGTACTAAAAGTAGTAAACACACTAGTTGCAGGTAGGTTACCAAAAAGTAGCACTTTGAATTGAAAATGGCATCTACTACAGCAAGTCAAAATAACCATGTGTCTAGGAACCAAATGATGCACAAAAAGCCATTCAACAGGACCCCTGTCACTATCTGGGCAACCAACTGCAGAAGGGATACGTGCTTCTGGACAGCATCCATCCACAACTCAATGTATAAAATGTGTTTAGTACAGTTTCTGAGGTCCAAGATGGATGTTACCTTAAAACCTAGAACAGGACAGAAACAGACTCTTAAGCTTCAAAACACTGATGAAGTCCAGGATGGCACAGATGTCTTTGCTCTCCTTCAGAACTAGAAAGGACAAAAGTAAAAGACTAACATTTGCTGTAACAGAGGGAAAACCTCTACAACCCCCATGATGAACAGAATGTGAGCCTGTCCCAATACTATTATAGACATGGTTTAGTCCTGGAGTAAAGTGCCTTTTGAAGAATGATCGGCAAATGTTCATCACCACAGCCACGTCTAGAACCCATTGTTCCTTACTAAAGGTTCTCCAAGCTGGGAAAGACATAAAGAACTGCTCCCAAGTGGAACCATATGCAAGGATCAGGACTGCAGCTGCTAAGTGACTGAGGTAGCCCACCGTACATTTGGCCAGCATGGCTGGAGGAAGCTAGACTCTATAATGATTGAGGATCCACCTCAGTCTGGTAAGGAGTTGCTTTTTCTTATAGGTTCATAGGTAGGTACTAGGCTATTGGCCCTAGGGCCTATACAAACCCAGCCAAAAAGGTACCCTGACTTTTGCCACCCAAGAAAATTATCTTCCAAGGGGATTGGCACATGCAGGACTATGGAAGCCCAAGGGAGAGTCAACACAGAAGCACAATATCAGTGAGAGCCTGCATAGTCTTTTGGAGCTTCTCAACCAAATCCTGGTGGGCTGATATGACATGCCAGCCCACAGTGGAAGCCATGATCAGGATTTTAACCAACCATTGAACTAAAACTCAGGAGGAGATGACAGTTTCATCAGTATCTGATCCAGGGGGTAGGACTGGAATCTAACAATGGCACAGATGAGGGATCTAGCCCCAGTGTGTTAGAGAAAACATCTTCATGCCTACTATGTCCAAAGCTTTAGATTTCTTGTCAGGCAGCACGGTGGTAAAATACTACTGCCTTTGGGACCTATTCTGGACCAAAGAGATTAGAGGGATCTGTTGTTTAGGATATCTAGTCTGAAGAGAGTTCCATTCTGATGGGAGCTTGTAAAGGGTACCTGCTTTGCTTGGAGACAAGGAAGCAGTACCTGGGTGCACCAGGATGCATATATGGTATCTCTGATCAGAGGTTACATGGGAGGAATGATCTTTATCCTCTTTCTTCACCACTCATTCAGGCATTGATGCACAAATAGAGGCCATAGGTAAACTGAAGATAGAATTTGTAAGCCTGGGGGGATCTGAAGGAAGAGTTCAAATGCTGGGGCGCTTTAGGTAAAAATAATGTTACTGGTCTCAAATAAAATGGTCTATAGGTTTTTGAAGTCCAATTTTCAGGAAGGAAGAACATCTGTATACCTCATCTCCAGCTTAGCCAGGCATAAGCATGATCTACAAATCTGGGATTCCGTGTGCAAGAGGGCACTGAAGCATTCAGACGTACTTGCTAAAGGTAGTTCTTGGGATGGATTATACTGAGTATACTCACATAACTAATCATTTTCATTATAAGGATCAGTGTTGCAGGGCATGCATAACATGAAAGGTATAGTACCAAACAGTGCAGTACCAGACCTTGTATATGGATGGTCTACAACATGCCTTTTAGGTATTCAGTAACCAAACCTGTATTAATCTTAAAACTGGGCATCTGCACTGTTTACAAAAAAAACATGAATAGATTTCCAGATGGTAGCTTGACAAACATTCTGAATAGAGACATTCCTGGAGAAGACAACAACAGTAACAGCTGACCTAAATAAGTTGGTCTTAACCTGCTCAGCCAAGGACTCCCCATCCCTGTCACAGTAAAAGGTTATGCAGTTTGCCAGACATTTGGAAAGTGTTTGGTTTGTTACTAGCATTCTTGTCTACCATTAAACCAAACTGGTCTGTCTGAAAGTCTTGTTTCTAAGAAATTCTTTAATTGCCTATGTGTTTTCATAGTGAATAAAGTTCTCTCTATTCTGTTCTCAGGATTGCGACAGAAGATCGATCAGTGGATAGAATAAGTGAAGGACAATTCAGTGACCACCTTAAATATAAAAAAAGATTCAGTCTTCAAAAAAGTCTCGGTTGTTGTGGAAGAATATGCAAGACTCCGTTAAAATCAGAGGCTCCACCTCAGAGATCCCCCTAGATTAAGTAACTGTTATTTGAAAAAACATTTTCCAAATCAGGTATCTGGTTTCATTTATGGTGGTAGGTACATAATAAATCAGGGCAAATGTCTAACAAAGTTCATGTCCCAGGCAGAAGACATATGATCCCTTTCAGGAACTGTTTATCAGGTGTGCTATATACAATGGATGGATCTACTAAGGTGCAGGTGGAGACAGCCAATGTGTACCTTAATGGGGAAATAAGACAGCCTTTGCTTAAATATGTAAAAGAGATACTGCAGGACTTGTGAAATGGGAAGTTAAATGGGACTGATTTCCTTTGCCCAACAAACTGAGAACCTACTTCAGATATATAGGTATGACTGCTCAGTATTAGCCTCTAGGCCTCTTGAATACAGACATTGCGCTGTTTGAAAATAAGGTGCTATGATGTACCAGCATGATTTCTTCCAGGCTGAAAGTTTGAAATACTTAAGGTTCTAATGCAGCAGTCAACCATTCCACTGAGAAAGGTGTTTGCTATGTAGAGAAGGGTCTGGTTCTATTGCTGTTTTAGTCAGTCAGGTAAACCAGAATTTTCTTGGTCAGTTTGGTGCTATAAAGATGAGCTTTGCCTTTTCTTGCCTTTAATGGGACTGAAGGAAAGATGAAGAGGTACCATGGTACCACTGGTGTTATTTGACTGAGAAAGCATTTGTCACCTGCATTATAATGTCCAAAAGTGTACCGTGAACACCACCCATTAGTAGAGGAGGTTACATTTTTCCTTCTTAGGAAGTTTTACAAGGTTTTCTCCTGGTTGGGTAGATAAAGTATCTAAAATTGTTTAATTGTGTTGCTAGTTTCCAATCATCATGACCAGCCTTCATGGGGTTAGGACAATGTACCCCTGTTTAATGATATGCATCGCTGTCACTGTTTGCAATATCCTCATCTTCATCTCTTACTAGAATGTGAAGAAAGGTCAGAAGATAGTCACCCTTTCTTCAAAGCTTTTTCCCCAGTTTTATTTCATAGACCATAAGCTCTGAACTTGAAATGTTGACAGTGAGCCTTGAGAGAATAAGGTACTACATCCGATGTCTGCTTCATCTGACTATGATGGAGAAAGTAAGTCCTGAAGTGGAACTTGTTTGTGCCACTACTGTAAATCCTTGAAAAATGCATGGACCAAAGGAAGGATATACTCTGTGGACTGCGTGCTTTGGCACCAAAGGTTCTGTAGGTATCACTTTACTTTATTCATGTGCTGTCTGGCAGCCATAATCATGAACAGACAGAGAAATATAATCTACATTTTTTTTTAAAAAAGTCTCTCCCAAAGGTGGCAATGCTGAGATCTGAAAAGAAGTTATTCATGATCTGTGCCTCATCCTGGTTAAGAGATAGACTATTGTTTTTCTTTGTCCCTAACAGTTCCTAGTACTCTTGTCTTATTAAGAAGGGAAAAGACAGGACTTCAACAATATATAGTGAGATCTCTAGTCTACCTCTCAAGTATCCAGTATTTCCCAGAAAATATTTTTTTACTTAAATAACAGTGTATCACAGAATACTGAAAGACACCATCAAATTAGGATTTGTAATAGTTTAGCCACCAATTAACTCACTGCAATTGTCTATCACCGTCAGTAGAGATGTGACCATGTGCATTTGATGTGTGTGCAAGCCACCGCTAATACACAAGGTACCAAACAACTCCTCACAGTGGAAGTCTGAAGTCTTTAGAGTGTATTATCTATATATCATACCTTATATAATCTACAGCAGAACCAGACAACTGGAGGCAGCAATTGGTCTGAGCAACGGCAGCCAGATGGGTAAACTAAGAACAAAAGAAGGCTGAGTGCAGCCAGCGACAGCTTGCACAACTGGGAAAAAAAAAGAGCAGCAAGCAAACAAATACTGAAATAATGAATCTCACGTTAAATGGAAATACCTTCAGAGAACAAGTGAAATCCCTGACCATTTACACTGTTACAACTAGGAATGCACTGGATAGCAGGTCATCAGTCATCCACCCAGCCTCTCAGAGTTTTTCTCCAGTTACTGATTACTTGAATTAAACATTTATTATGTAGTAACATCCTCTCTCAGAGCATCTACCTGGCAAGTGAGCTTGACCTGCAGTATTTGATCCAACTCCATCTACCACCTCATGTTCACATTAACCTCACATTTGAATATAAATAAATTATACAATATATTCATATTATATACCCATGATGGATCTTTTAAAAATTCAAAGTCAGCTTGTCAAACAATATCTACAGATGCATGTTCACATAAAGGATATGAAAGTGGCAAACATTCTTAGTAGCATACCATGCTCACAAAATAAGCAGCTGTAAATTTCTTATATGAGATGAGTGATATAAAATAATAAAGCCCAGACACTGGCTTTTTAAAGAAAAGAATGCTACTGATAATGTAACTAAATACTAATCTAAATGCCCTTGTTGGTCAGTTTAAGCCTAGTCAATTTCCATTTCAAAGGTGAGAATCAAATCCCATATCTTGAGTCGGGGAGGTAAACACCTTAACCATTATGCCAGCTCCTAAACTGTCTTTGTGTTTAGTTCAAAAAGCATGTGAAGTGCATTAAGCTGCATTACATTGTGTTATGGACAGAACCATTTACAGTCACAGACCTTATTTTACCACCATCACCATGATTAGAATGGATTTATGGAGAGGATAACTAGTTCTGTTGTGCAAGTTTCAAGCTGTAAGGCTTGCAGTGCATTTTACAGTTGCAGGAAATCCAGGAAACAGCACTAGCAGATTTATGAGAATATGCACAAGATTTTATTTAAACATATTTTGGTGTGCTTTCAATATAAAGTATAGTGGCCATATTTGACTCCTTACCTTTCCATTGCTGCATATGGTTCCCAAAATACTGAACATTTTCTCCACACAGTGAATATTTTAGCCACAAATTCCGGGAAACATAACTTAAAAAACAAAACAAAAAAAAAACACTTGGCCTACAATTATGCCATTGATGATAAAATGTAAACTTAAACCCAGTGACATCAGTGTAGGGAAAGTGTGAAGTGTGTCTATAGACTTTAATGGTCACACCAACATGCAAGCACAGAAATGCATCCATTACAGTAACTAGGTGGACTTCACAGTATCACTACAGTGATGTCACCAATTTATGCTGTGGTTTAATAAAAAAAATTCACAAAGCCATTTGTAAATCAATGTATCAAATAAATGAGAAAGGAAATGGGTACAAACACATCATGACCCTTAACCCAGTAGATGCCGCAATGCACTTAAAATATGACCACAGCACTTTATTTTTTCTTAAGAACATGCTAAACTTGAAAGTGGGGTGGTAACTTTAAGACTGAATTCTTTCAGTAGCTCCATTTGTGAGCTTAACAGAACACTTAGCCTAAATGATAACATTAGTTTTAAATGCATTTTAAAATCCTATGGACTGAAATAGTCATGCACTTCTTTTTCCATATTGTTCCTATTTTAGAAATTGCGTTTTGTTTTTCTAGTCATATACATTCATTATTATGATTCCTTATATGGCATAGTCAAATAATTTTCTGAAAAATGTGAGGTATTTGCTGACAAAGGTGTTTGTTTACTAGTTTGTGTTTTAATTAAAATAGAGAGCTGCATATCTTACATTGTTCTTTTTGTTAAAATACATTGCACTTGTGTCTGTTTTTAATTTTATTTACTGAGAGTAGTCATGTAACCTTGGGCTAAAGGAAACATCTTGTTAACAATGCTTTGAATGAAGAGTTTTTTTTTCTGCACTATGTCATCTCACAATAAAATATGCTTACCTTTTGCATAATAATCTCTCTCACTTTTTTTAACTTGTGTTTCTGAGTGCTAATATATGCCACCATCTTCTTAGAAGTGGAAGGAACCATGATATTCATTATGCTAATTATGTGTCTAGTATTTTGACTAGATACACCTATGTTGTAGTAGCCTATGCTCAGATTTTTATTATCTGTAAGTTGGGAGGTACGATCAGCAGGCCTGGAAAGCACTACACTGTCAGGATGAGTGCATGCAGGGGGCTCAGAGATTGAAATGATCCAGATCAAGCAATCATCAACTGAACAAATTACAAAAACTGAAGCCACGCACTTGATGAATCTAGAGTGCAGCAGAAAGTTCAAATAGCAAGAAGTTAATAGAAATCCACTACCATGAAACTTCAAAATTGCTCTTGGCTAGGATTATAAAGGTAAACCATCCTTCATATCCAAGGAACTGAGGACAGCATCGGTTTAACAAGAGGGTAAAGAAGGCTTGTAGCATTGGAAGACATAAAATAGGTTTCCTGTGATACTTTTTTTGGAGGGGGAGGGTTGTGTCAGTCTCCAGCCCGGGAACTCTGTGAACTGTGTTGCTGTCTAGCAGATGTTTTATGACTGCAAGGGCATACTACACATAGTCTTGTGGAGTCAGAAAGATACCATCAAAAGTGTAGGTGGTGTGAGGGGAAACTGGGCAATTCCATTATGTAACCAGCGAATCTCAACTGTCTGAAGTCCGAAATCATGTCTGGCTACTACATCACAAAACTTCCTTACAGAAGATCTTTTATCATTTGCTTAATAGTCATTAAATGAAGCTGTAAGAGTTGTGGTTGGAGAGACCTCTACCCTTGTTGCTGGAGGAATAGTTTCTTCCTCTCCAGGGCTGCTGCTTTTCTAGAACTGAACTACCTGTACTGCTCCTGTTTGGTTTGTTTTCTCTGAAGTCTCGGGGCTATCCCTTGAATATTTAGGCAAAGAAGGATAGAACCGTGCAACAACTGATGAGCTGCATAGCTTTTTTTCCCTTCCAGTTTCCTCAATTTTTTTCTAAGATGCTACATGGAAGCTGCTCTTACATAAAAGGCACTGATTCATAGGTTCATAGGTAGGTACTAGGCTATCAGCCCAAAGGCCTGCATAAGCCTAGCCAACAAGTTTCCCTGGCTTTTACGCCACCCAAGAAAGTTATTTTCCTGTGCCATTGTCGAGCAGAGACAAAGAAGTGATCCCCGGGGTGTATTTCCTATTTCCCATCCACTCATCAAGATTTTTTTTTTGAAGAGTGCTAATGAAGAACTTTGCTTGACATAGATGGGTAGCCTGTTCCAGAGTATGGGAAGTCTCTGGGACAGGAATCTATCCCTCCAGCATGTCCTGTTTATTGTGGTGACAAGGTTTAGGTCCCTAGAGTGTGTAGCTCAGAGGGATTGGGATTTCTTTAAGTGGAGCATGTCCAACAGCTCTGGGTTTGACATAGTTTTATATGTTAGGCAGAGATCACCTCTGAGTAGGTGATATGCTATGGAGTAAAGCTGGAGTTTTTTGAGGCGGTCAGTGTAGGGCATTTGTTTGAGGCCAGTAATCCTCTTTGTGAGGTACTTCTGTGGCCTTTCCACCTGCTGCAGATGTCTTGTGAGGTACATTCCAAAAGGGGCATTGTACTCTATAATGGGTCTAATGAGTGTTGAGTAGAGGGGAACAATGACCTCTTTTTTCCTGGATGAGAACCCTTTTATGATAAGGTGTGCCACATAGAAGGCCTTCCTGACCACTGAGGGGATGTGACTATCAAAGGAGAGACTACTGTCCACCTGGGTCCCAAGGTCTCATCACACATTCGGTGTTAAGTAGATTGCTGCCTATGTGGTAGTTCATGGGCACAGAGTTTTTACCAAAGGGGATGGCATTGCACTTTTTGGCATTGAGCTTGAGGCCATGGCTCTGCCACCAGGCATCTGTCTCAGCAAGGCCCTTCTGCAAGATGTCCATATCATTTGGGGACTTGACTATGGCTCCTAGTTTGCAGTCATATGCGAACTTCATTAGCCTGTACATCGGAGAAGTAGATACCAAACAGGTGAGGTCCCAGGATGGAACCCTGTTGTACTCCACTTGCCACTGCTTTGAGGTCAGATTTAGAGTCTGAACTTTTACAGTGTGGGTTCTGTCAGTGAGCCAGTTGGCAACCCATCTTGTGACGTAGGGATTTATACCTAGTTTAGTGAGTTTAGCTATAATTCCAGAATGTGGGATGGTGTCAAAAGCCTTGGCGAGGTCAAGATAGGCTGTGTGAACCACCTTACCCTCATCTACGGCTTTGGTGACTGCCTCAAAGAAGTCGATCAGGTTCAGGAGGCATGATCTGCCTTTCACAAACCCGAACTGGGTGGGATCCAGAGTTTGGAAGTTACCAATGTCTTTGTTTATGAGTTCCATGATGATACGTTCCATGGCCTTGCAGAACAGGCTCGTCAGGCTAATAGGTTGATAGTTCCTGGGATCAATGGCAGCTCCCCCTTTGTGGAGTGGGATAACTGTTGCTGTGCACCATTCAGTGGGCACAAAGCCTGATGCGAGGCTATTACTGAACATGGTGCTTAAGTGGGGAGCCAGTTCATTCTGAAGTTTGTGTAAAACGCAGCCTGGGTTGTTGTCCGGTCCCATGGATGCTGTGTTTTTGGCTTTAGAGAGTGCAGCTTTTATCTGCATAGTTGTGATTACAGGGACTCTGCATTCTTCCTGTATAGATATGGGCCCTTTAGGGGGTGAGGGGGGGTAAAGTTAGCACTGAACCTATCTGCCAGGATGTTGGCAATATTAGTTGGGTTCTGTAATTTTCGTGCCTTTGTGCTGTAACTCAGAGCACATCTGTGTGTTGCCATCGAGATTCTTGACATAGCTATAGAATGCTTTGTGGTTGTCCTTAGAATTAGTGGCAATTTTGTTTTCGTAGCTAGCTTTGGAGGATCTTATAAGGGATCTCAGCTTCTTACTGAGGCTGACCAGGGAGCTCCTCCACTCATGGGATTTTACTCTCTTTTGCAACAGCTTCTTCTTTCTGTTGTACAGTTTGTTTATGGCAGGGGGCCACCAGATTGGTTTCCTTTTTTTGGAGGATAGCGTCTTGGTTCTGTTTGGGATAGCATGATCCATGCACTCATGTAAGTGCTTATAGAGTGCATTTGTGTAGGATTCAGCAGTTGTAACTGTATTGTCCATCTGCATGGGTGTCATGAAGTTCACCACTTCTGTCTTAAGAAGCATGAAGTTGGCTTTGGCGAAATTTTTTACCGTGGTTTCCTTAATGGGGGGTGGGGGCAAGATGTGGATATCAAGGGTGATTAGCTTATGGTCAGATCGGACCAACGAGGAGTTGACTTCAGGTGTGGAACACCGGGTCACTCATGTTGGTAATGACTAGGTCTAGGATATTGTTGCCCCTAGTGGGAGTGTGGATAAGTTGATCCAGGGCACTGGAGTTTATGAATTCCAGAAAGCGTTGAGCTAAGGAGTTCGTACACGAGTAGTTTTCCCAGTTAATAGTGGGGTAGTTAAAGTCACCCATTATTAGGGTGTTTGGTTGAACCCTAATATTTTCCAGTACATCAAGAAAAGATGAGCTCTCACTTATATAATCAAGCAGGGGCTTAATTTGTAGCCAACCATATCTCCTCAGCACAGACCTTTAAGCAGCATCCCTGCAGAAAGCATCTTCTGTACCATAACCAGACTGTATAATGTGCTTGCCCATCTTTTCTACAGTTAAAGCTAGTTTGCAATGCTTACCCCTAAGGAGACAATTGAAATGTTTTGTGTCATCTCATCAATCTATTATGAATAACTGCAACGTGTGCTTGGCAATTAATGTTCTTAATTCTTAAGTTGACAATACTACAACTTTTGAAGTACATCTTTATCTCAATACATCTAAAATTCTACTCTACAGACCATTACATAGTATGTCAAGGCCAGACACAAAGTTAAACTCACCAGCTGCTTCCAAAGCTTTGACAGCAGGATTTGCCACAGATTTCAAGTAAAATAAATCTACTTTGTTTGTTGGAGGCTGAGGGTTGGACGAAGAACCCAGTTCTGAAGAGAAACTTCCTGAAAGGCCTCATTAATTGGAGATGGGTGACAGAAGGGCTGGGTAGTTCACTCCCTGATGTTCTATGCAACTCTTCTTGGGGAAAGAGAGTGCTCTCACAACCCATTTGAACTGTTCTGTCATGATGTTGTGTATGGCCCCAAAGATTCATCCTCAGATATGATACATGAAGGCGAAGTATCATGTACTTCACTATCAAGGCCAAGGGAAAAGTATATCTGATCCATGTATACCAGGTCCTTCTCATTGTCTTCTGATGGAGAAGAGTCTGAAATGGTGGCAAATGTCCCATATCAGTGGACAGGGATTGTGTGTCCTTTTACGGTACTGCAAAGCACTCCCAAAAAAGTGCAACAGAGATGTCAGGGAACCGCCTTCAGCATTTGTATGGCAAGCGACCAACTGATTTTCATTCTTTGGACACAAGGGATTATGCATATTCTCCTAGCACACTACACAAGGGATTATATATATATATTCTCCCAGCACACTACAATAGTCCTGTCTTTAGACGTGCACATTTTCAGATGACCTAATACATATAGTGGGCAATCTATGGGGACAGAAGCCTGGAAAGTCTTCAGAGCTTGGTTAGAATACCTGTCCTACCAAGCTTTCTCCCATAAAGACCCAGGAATTTAGAGATAATCAAAATGATGTCTTCAAAGTCTGCTATTGGCCCTGAGTAGGGATGGATTGCTGAGGCCCTTGCACTGCAAGCAATTATCTCACTCAAGCTTACAACCTCTTGGTTTGGGAAAGTGTGTGTGTTTCACCTTCTCCTAACTCAGGAGGTTACATCTATAGGCTCCTTTCCCAGGTTTCAGGTGGAGATTCTTATTCTACAAAAGGCACTACAGTAGCAAAGATGTTATCAATGGAGACTCAACCCCCACCTGTGAGTTTTCAGGTCATGAATAAGAGCATTTCCTATCTGGACACTTCCCAAACCTTTCCCTTTTTAGTAAAAGACGACAAAGCTTAGGTTTCAGCAAGGATTCTTCTATTGCCGATAGTAGTGTTGGGCAACCACTATGCCAATATTAGAAGCCAGTAATGCTTGATAAAGGCCTTCAATTTTTTTTACATAAGGAATATATTGAAAAAAATGTAATACTTACATTTATTTATATCACTGGAATTCCTTTATATGAAAAGACAATGAAAATGATGATCCTGGAGTTCAACTGCCTCCCAAAGGAGCACTTGTTAGCATTGCTGTTTTCTGGGCTTAAGACAGAAAAAAAGCATCCTGAAGTAGCTGACATAAGTGATCAGATGAATAAATAATCATAACAATTAGCAAAAAAAGTGACTTCCAAGACAGCCACCAAATGTGAAGCATACTAACTGGGTCTTTCCCTGCAGTAAAAATTGATAATTGCTGAAAAAAATGATAACGTAAGTCAGTTTGGTTTAAATTTAGTTTATAACAGAGGATCATTTTGTCTGAATATCATTAAAGAAAAAAATAGGTGAAGAAAAGTGGACAGGAGAAATCTGTTCTGAAAAATGAATCAGCAGGGGGTCAGTGGGAAGCAGGCAATGTATGGTGCAGCTGCAGGGTATAGAGTTCAACAACTTTGAAGAGAAAATTTTCCCTGATACACAAAGTGGTCTTTAAAATAAGAGGGACACTACAGGATTACACAAAATGAAATGAGCAGAGAATGGTAAAAACAGAAGCAACAAAAGCCAGAAATGGAAATTAAGGAAAGATTGACAGCAAATGAAGCATCTCAGGAGGAGCTTTTTTAAAAAGTGACTGATTAGGAAAACTCTGAGGTTTACATCCATTACTCAGAAGCTAGAAGTAATATTGCATAAAGTTTACTAAAAAACAATATCAGCAAATAGACTTGTGTCCCACAGTAGGACTTGCTAACATAGCAGACAAATTATGTTTATGTTTATGTCCTAACAAATCTTAAATAACCAAGACCAATAGTTGCAAAGATGCAAATATATCTGCAAAATTAGAAAAATGTGGTAGAGAGGAAGGAGGATGAATGCTGGATACACATAATATTTATAGAAAATGACTGTCTACCTTATACTAGACAGACATGGAAGAAATTTATTCCAAATATGAGGAAGTGTTCTTGACCTGAAGTACGGTTCAAACTGCTCAGTCTTGCAGTATTCATAGCTTTCTTTTTATTTTTGTCTGAAGGATCAAAGATACTTATGGAGACTGACTAGAGAGTGGAAGCATACCTCTCAACCTGGAATCACCAAAGATCTGGACTAAGGCCCATGAAAAATAGGTACAACTGGCCAAAAATCGGTATGTTGTTAAACATAAAATTTGCAGGCATAATTATGTAACCCCATCCACTCCAATTGAATGATGGGATACCAACTTTTAAACGAAAAATTGAAGAACAGACAAAATATTAAAATAAACAGATGAATAATATTGTTTTATTTATATTAATATCTGAACTTGAATCAAACTTTGAACTTGTGCAAAACTGAAATACAATTTCCTTTTATAAAAATAAAAGTAACTGCTTCTACACTACTTGCAATGGTATCACCAGCAGGACTTGTTTCTATAGTATTCACCTGCATATAATGCTTATGACAAAGATTTTTGTAAGACTTTTATAACTGGTGGCAGTCACAAATTTTCTGTTATCAGCTACAAACAATCCTCTTCAAGTTTCCAGTGTCAGAAAGATGCAAGCAGTTAAAACAGCATCTCACTATTACTCTTAAATCATTACTTGTTTGATTCAATAATTTAAAATATTACCACCCCAAGTCTGTCCATTTACATGTGGTTTGAGAGAGAACTTTTCACTGTAGTTCCCTTTCAGCAAATGTCTATCCTGCCTTTCCAAAAGTTTTTTTATATTCTTTTCGATCTGTAGTTAACCTGGAAGTCCTATATACTTGAGATTAACAGCAGACAAATATACAATAACGATGCTGTCTAATCCCAAGAGGATATAAGATAAGTTAATTGTTCATTCCTAATCCTAAACATCCTAGAACCAACCTTGATCTTTAAATCCTTATAAACCACACTAACTAAAACCGACAGTTATTGTTTTTACTTATCAAAATTAAGCACAGACTAGACATATTCAGATATTTGTCTGCTTCCCCAAATCTACTATACTGCCATTCCATAGCAATATCTATCAGCCATAAATGTTGCATAAATAGTATGCTGGAATTATAAGAACTATTTAAAAGAAACATATTCCCAACAGTAGCCACAGTGGAGCACAACTTTGTTCTAGTCCTGGTTAGTTATTACACTAATAAGTCACAAAGATTATAATAGCTCCCTATGTGTCACTGTGACTATAAGACTTTTCGTAAGACTATGATTGCCACTATTTTCTGCTGAGTTTACACACTGTGTCTTTCACTAAGTTGACTCTGTATTCAAATGCTGGGGCTTCAGCCATCGTCCTCCCTTTAAAAGGGCCATTTGCTCAATAGGACAACACTAGTAAGTAAAATAAAAGATATGCAAAACATAGTGCCTGGCATACACAATGCAGATGAGGAGAAAGACAGGGGAGATATATGGCATGAATGTAGTTCTTCATGGGTAAGTATAGGAGAGGAGATGAACAGAAAGGATAGAGTGGTGTGAAGTGGAGAAAATAGGAGGGTCGACTCAAATCTGACTTTAGGAAATATTTTTGTTTCATGGAAAGGGTGTTAGAACACTTGATTATTGCCAGAATGACAATGGAATGTAAATAAAGGACTTCAGAGGTACTAGGGAATGACGGCAGAAGGACAGGAAGTTAAGAGACAGCAGTGTGGAAATTTACTGCAACAGCCAGTAGGATTTAATAACCGCATGCTTTCTACTCTAGGCATTTCTGTATGTCTCTGTTCTTTAATTTTAATTTGCACAGTAAGTCTATAGACATATGCTACTAACACATATTTCTGAAGTTCAAGGAAAAAACATGAAACACAGCAAACGTATCTGAGCATTTAAAATGAAATAAGTTGTGAGGAAATATTCAACAGGCAGATGTCAAAAACATGGAGAACAAGGTAACTGATGACTGGAGTTGCAGCAGAACGGATCAGTCTGGACTCTGTTCTACTGCTGCACTGCAAAAAGTACAACTTGAACTTACTTGCTCCTTCTTGGCTTGGCTGGTAGAAGAATGCAGAAGTTTAGTTAACTTTATAACTTATTAAATATTAAAACAGCTCCTCCGCTCCTGCTGCTGACTGTGCCTGCCTGTCCCTCCTTATGAATCCACAGTGCTGCTGTTGTGCTGCCCGCCTGTCTCTGATTCTAAATCCACACAACCACAACGCAAATGTTCAATGTATGAATGTACTTAAAAAGTTAAACATTACAGACACAGTCCAAGCAATCAGCAAAATTCCAACAGGCTGGCAGTCGGCCTCAGACTGGGACATTGGGAATTGAAGGGGCCGTTGAGGAAATTGTGGCACCCTATTATTTTGCCCTCAAAACTGGTAAATACCAAGAAACTCAGTATGGCTGAGAGGTATGAGTGGAAGGAATTAAGCAATTTAACCAGCGACAACTGATAAAGCAGGGAGATGGGGTTCTGGCTGCAAAGAAATTTGCAAGCAGTTATAATGGAAAAGAGAAAATAACAGTCAAACCCTTCTGTTTTTCTTTCCAATAGATGTTGGAAAAACAAAGGGCAGGACAACAGCAGACCAGTGGAACTGGCAGAGAAATGGGAATGAACCAGGTGCTGGTGGAGACTGAAGGTGAACTGTCTGAAGAGAATGAAGTAGAAGTGGAACTGCAAGATATATCAGGAAGCTGCAACACATCAACTCCACTTTGTGGATGGTGATATTGAAATAAAATAGGCTATGTTAACCAATATCACTCACACAACTACATCTTGAATTGAGAGGATATAGACATAATTGTATTTTTATTACCTTGGATTACTATGGTCTGAAAAAATGGTATGGGTGACGAAAATGTAAGTACAACTGTTTATTAATATAGCTACAGATAAATAAACTGTGAATTAAATATACATAATGAAAATATTAATATTTAGCACACTGGATAAATAAAGCAATATTTCTATAAGAAAGGGTCTGTGGATATATGTTAGGGGTTTCAGTTGTGAGTGCTAATCGTTGTAATATAAGGCACTGAACTAATGTAACTTTTTATGACGTAAACATTATAATGTACAGAAATTAGCCAGCTTTGCTGTGTAATGAAGTATAGTTTATACAATTTATCCAGTTTTAGCTACTGGCTGAGAAAATTAGAAAGGTTTCTTCTAGTGTTAAAAGTTCAATTTAAGTTTAAAAAAAAAGGACCAGAGAGTCCATGTAAGCTTACTGGTTGTCTTGTTCAGTAGCTGGCATTTTCAGCCAAGACACAAACTGTAAATAGATATAGGAATGGAAGATATTCACCAAGACCTTTTTAGACTGTTCTCTTGTTCATCTTAAGTGGAACATTTTAATAATCCTTAAAGGAGTAATGTCTTGAACTGCAGGGAAGATGTAACGTTAACCACATGTGTAGTTGTAACACTAATATGTAAAGCAAAAAAAAAAAAGAATAGAGTGGAATAATACAAATGATGGTTAGGAAAATGAAAATTAAAAGGCTTTGTGGAAAAAAACAATAATAAAACAATTGAAAAATGTGCAAGAGGTTTTTTTTTTCACCTACTGGTAAGGCATAGAGGTTGTATACATTTAAATAGTAATTTTGTTTTTGCTATATGGAATGAGGCAAGGATATGTACATTTCCAGAATAAACCTAAGGTTTAGGTTAGTTAATGTCTCTTTTAGTAGCCATCTAATATGGGCACCTGCCTTCATGAGGGAAGAGGTTTTTTTTTTTTTTTTTTTTTTTAAATGTGTACATAGTTAATTGTTTCTTGTGTGTTTGAGGTTTTATGCTGAAGTATAATATCAGAAAAAAGAACTGCAATGTATATTTTGGCCAGTAAAAACTGTTTGCAATATTTTTTTTATATAGAGTAATGAAATGCTGCTGACTAAATAGGTGGCTTATGCAGTGACAAAGTGGAAATGGGTGAATTTTCAATATTAACTTGTAATGTGAATGGCTTTGTAGGTAAAGATAAAAGTTGGAGTTGTCTTAAATAAAGAGGACTAAGGTAAAAAAAAAAAAATGGCAATGCTGTAGAAGACGCACACAGATGGGGCTAAACATGTGAGCCTAATAAAGAAGGGATTGGGGATATTCAGTTGAATATCAGGGGTAGAGGAAGAGGGGATGATGATATTACTATAAAGAAGGGCTCATCTAATAGACAAGAAAAAGGATGGATGTGTATGGAAACAGAATTCCCTAGTACCCCTGAATTAATATTTCTCTCTCATCCAAGAATGTAGTTTTAAAACTGAGGAGATTCCTAAGGGGAAATAGGTTTTCAGCAAAAAATCTTAATTAAGTGGGAGACTGGAATATGGTGTGTAATTCCCAGTGTGGTAAATCACTGTTAGAGAGGGTACAATCTTAAGGAAATAACTGAAAGTGTTTGGGATGGAAGACGTAGCAGTAAACTTAGGAACTCAAGTGGAATTTACTTATTATTCCCTTGGATATAAAACTTGTGCCAGACTAGACAGCAACTACATGATGCAACAGTATGTCTATTCACTTGAGGGTATAAAGGTACAGCCAATCATATCAGATTATGCATCAAGAGATGTTATGGTAAGGGAAAGTCCTCAAGGAAGTTATAAAAGATAGGCATTGGGGCTTCCCTACTTCTTAACTGAAAAGGTGGGCAGATAAGGAATGGAAAGAAATGGGTTGCAGGAAAGATTCTGGCAGCAGCAGGATGGATAGGAGAGAAAATAGATCAGAAGAGATAATCTTTATGATTTTGGAAGTAGTGAAAGAAGATTTTAAATCTATGTCTGAAATAGACAAAAGAAAAATATGGGAAAAGTATAACAAAAATATTGTGAAGGGTTAAAGTCCTGCAGAATAACAGAGAGCAATTCACATTTGACAGTAACATTGCTGAGAACTGGAGAGTGTTTGAGCAAGAGTATGACCTTTTCATACAGGCTGCATTTTCTGATAAAGATGACCATACAAAGGCTATATGAAGAAGGGGAGGATCTGATAATTACCAGGGAAAATATCAAAGAATATATGACTCGTACATGAGTATGGGTTATTCTATGACAATAACCCTAGAGCACAAAAACTTTTAGCACAGAGGTAAGGGAAGCCGAAAATGGGGACAGCAGTCATATAGCTGAAGGATGCTAAGTACACTAAAAAAAAAAATAAATACCATGAAGTAATTAGAAAAATATTCCAGGTATTTTATGAGTCTTTACAAAGAAGATGAATGGGATGAACAAAACAAGATTTTTTTGGAGAATTTAATGTGAACCTGAGCTTGCCAAATGTATTGGAGAGACTCAAGAGTTTAATATAGAAGAGGAAGAAATAAAAATGGTGTTAGTCAGGTTGCAGGTAAATCATGAGACATGGATGACATACCCATATAAATATGGAAGCTGGAAAAATACCTTAATAGGGATAGGAAAGAAATTAGTTAATAGTGCCTTGATTGGGGAGATGCCTGATAAGGTAAATAAATCCAGATGGTGAGTTTACCTAAAGAAGGGGGAAAGATCCTGTTTTATACAAGTCAAATTTCAGTATTA
Organism: Protopterus annectens; assembly: GCF_019279795.1. Lineage (NCBI taxonomy): Eukaryota > Metazoa > Chordata > Ceratodontiformes > Protopteridae > Protopterus > Protopterus annectens. Next base: position 967,345,800 of record NC_056741.1, read on the forward strand.
AATCATGACTACAAAGTATTTACATCTATGTTAGCAAGTGTTACCATATCAGTGTGGATGAGTAGAATGGAGGGATGCATTTGACAACATGAACAGAACTTTGATGATTTAGAAGACTGCAAATGGAAGAAATGCCATTACTGCTTGTAAGCCTAGAGTTACAGAAAGAGTAGGTTGGGAATTTATATGTAGGGTAATGGCTGAATTTGCATTTCATTTGGAAACAATTGAGTTAAGGACTAGGTAAAAGTAAAAGTGGGGAGGATTTTGTGTAATAAATTAATTTGCCTAGAGAAACAAAGCACAGTTCTTTTATTTCCCAGCTATTATTTGCAATTAATAGAGAGCCATTAGCAATGAAACTAAGCAGAGAATGAACAAGATGCACACTCTTAAATGCAATGTGTGTGGGGCTCCTACCTTCACAATAGGGAAGGTGATGAAAAATTAAGGAATGTCGGGGGGGGGGGTCTGAAAATGGTGCAAAGATTTACTGGGCAGAAAAAATGTCATTAGTTTGAAATGTTGAAAAGCTTAATAAAATAAAAGTGTATATGTAAATTTAATAAGTATATGACTGTAATATGGTGCTGATTTTATTTTTGGAGATGTGTTTGATAAACTGTAAGTTCACTAAAGCTGCGTAAAACTAGTGAAAAAGTCAAAACTGATTTTATGTTTTAGATCTGCCAGGGGAAGCGATTGAGAGTAAAACAGGTGACTGTTCACCTCATTCATAAAAAGACAGAATGTGGTATGCTCTCTTTTATCACTAGGCATCCTGCATGTCAGACAGGTGAGTGCTTTCAAGATTTGATTGAGACTAAGCCTCCCTATGGCTTTACTGGGACAGGGATGAATTGTGGAAGGCATTTGCAATAAATGCCTTTCATTCAAGTATACATCAGCAAAAACAGTTTTAGCACTCCTGAAGGTTGCACCTTTCTCTACTGTTGTGCAACCTCAAAGTTGATATATATAAGGTGTGGGTCCTCTCCCATGGGGGGGGGGGTGATTGCAGGGGGCTTGCCCAATTTTACAAAAACAATATTTTTGTAAAAATTATCCCAAGTGTTGGCAATGTCTTTTTGATCAAAGCAAATTCATCTGCTGTATCCCATTCATGTAATGAATGCCCTGATGCAGCAGCCTTTATGAAAAATGTAATCTTAATTCATTCAGATGAGGTCCAGAATCAGTCAGCTCCGCATCTTTGGCTTTTTTGGGGGGGGGAATGCTGTTAATCTTGCAGGACTATTTTTATGGTCATTGTTTTCTCTCAAAAGAAATCAGTACTATGCCTCTTCCAATTCATCAGTGAAATACAAGACAGGGAGACTTAGCAACTCCAATTCATGCGTTTTTCTTTTCAGTATCCACAAACTGCTTGCTCAAAGTAATCATTCTTTAAAGCTGGGTTGAACTTGGAAATCCACCATCTTATATGAATGGTCCTCACAGAGTAGTCAGGGATTGCTGGTGGACTGCCTCCTCCTTTCCAGAAGACAATGGATGCTTAAGACTGGGAAACATATTTATCCTTCACTATAAAACAGCATTCACATTATTTGCTATCTTCTATGATCTGCTGAGATGAGTCATCAAATCAAGTACAAAGCAGATTAACCCAACTCTTATGAAAGAAGGTCACACTACATCAGAAAGCAGGTTTTATGGATTCAGTTATCTGGTTCACATCTGCCAAACTCAGTTGATGGTGCAAAAATCGTCTTTACTGGTAGACCTTACAGCAGACAGCAGCTGCCTCTAGCTCTGAGTCATACAAACTTTAAATGCAAGAAACATATTTTAAATTGAACAACTAAAGGATATTTTGTCAACCTTGTTCAATTTAAATTATTACCCCACATTTAGGCTGCTTAACCACAGCACTGAATACTGCAATTAATTTAAATTGAAGCAATAGTGCTGTATGCACTCTACCTTTGATGATCTTGTAGGTACAGAGGGTTCATGTGGACCACAAAGCTAGTGTTGTAAGTGTAAAAAAAAAAAAAAAAAGTAGCACTGTTAAGTAATATCAGCTTGAAAGTTTTAAGGCTACTTCAGAGTCCAAATAAAGGTGTACTGGACTACATAGTGCCCTATTAATCAAGAGTCTCCTACTCATCTGAATCATGATGGGCAGACACCCCTGTCAATGGTTTGCTACATCAGAGATGATTTCTTTTATATCTTACTTTGTTTCTAAATTAGATTACTTCTTAAGTATATAAAATGAAATTTGTTACAGAAAGTGACACACCGAGACCAGTGAGTGCATTTACTCTTACAATACCTTTTCAGGCTGGTTTGAAAAACAAAACATTATTATGGTATTGAAGCTCTTGATTTTTGAGGCTTTGGTAGTCTCTGATGTTTTATTGAATGAATATATTAAATTAAGTAGTTCAAACAGGATTTCTTTTATTCTATATCTTATTAGTACTATGAGTTCAGTCAAAGGCGGCCCAACCTCTTGGCTGACTTCCAGAGCTCAAAACTCACCCCCCCCCCCCCACACACACACACGCACACACATGGCTGGGTGATGTTCAGCATTTAGGGGGTATCAGTATATTCCCTGTATAAAGCTGACACCTACCCTAATTTTACAGCTTTCTTGATAGACCTTAGGCAAGGTCATAAAGATATTCAAAAAGAAACACACTTGTACACTATCAGGATCAGATCCCTCCTCTGCTAGGTATGGTAACCATTACTGCAACAATAATCTTCTCCATCTAATATGGTCAGTTCTTAATTGTACTACGTACTTTAAGATCACTATTGTAGTAGCCCTTACTACTGGAACTAAATACAAACATTAGAAGGCTAGGGAGATGGATATATCAGAAGGACTGAATCTGCAATAAGCCCTGCAGAAAGTCATTTGTAATACCAGCACAAGCCTTTGAGGTAATGCCAAGCCTACAATACTTGGAAAAAGGATGGAATGATGAACAAACAAGTTTCTTCAGAAACAGCCTGTTCGTTCATCCCCTCAGAAAGGCCACGGTAATTGGTGGACTCATCACTGTGGGCCCTCACAGTTCCTTCCAACGTCTTTCCATGTTGAGGATAACAGAGGAAAATGGAAACAGCCAGACACTTAGAAATTATTTGCTTGTAAACTGATTTTACCTCGTTTCTTGATTCAAAGGATACAAATAAAACTAAACCTTTCAGAACTTCGGATCACTTATCTAGGTAGTATCTTAATCATCTTTCACATCTAAGGAATGAATATTTTTTGCCCTTGTTTTGAGAATTAGAGAAAAATACAATGAGATGGATAGTCTGGTCGAGGGAGACCTCAGTCACTACTTTTGTCAAATGACATGTTGATTCTAGGACTGACCCTGCCTTCTCTAGGACTAAAAACGGGCTCTCTGCACATGATGGCCTGTAGTTCTGAAATCTCCTAAGGTGATAGCCAGTACTAAAGCCATTTTTCAAGTTGGATATTCTGGGTGAACTGATGTAGGAGGTCTAAAAGGGAATACGTCACATTTTTAGATAGTTCAATCTTGTGGAGGGCAAGGGCTTTTCTTGGTTGGTTTAGGTTTAGAACCCCATTTTGGAAATGTTTAACACGCTGCGGGGATGCTAGTGGGGGTTCTACAAATATGCAGGCTGAAATGGCTGATGTAGATCAATATGTGTGTATATACATTTAAGAAGCTATCCAAGGGCTTGCACAAGTATATAAATACTGATCGCATGCAAGCCTGCCATTTTGTAGTTAGCTGTTGAGATGCAAGAATGTATGTAAGCTCTGTTTGTTAACTAATTCGTTCTTATTTAATGATGCAGCTATCCGTCCTGATGTGTTTGTATCTAGTAAAGCATCTGAATGAAAACCCCAGGCTTCTTGTCATGTTTTAGAGATGAACGAGTGACATGGTGTCAGAAGTGGCATGTCTAAAGGACATGGTGAACGAAGAGGCATGTCTAAAGGATATGGTGCCAGAACATATCAAAAAGGACATGGAGTTAGACGAAGCATATCGAAGGGACATGGAGTCAGAAACAGCATGGCTAAAACATCTTAAGGCACTTGATGTTAGTGGAATATATGCCAGTGGAACATCCCTAAAATGTACAAACTTTGCAAAACAAGTCAGAAATAAAATTCAGGTATTAAAACTTGCTCAGCACTATTTCTTTTCGCATAATATGAAACAGGTCATACAGAACATTCTAAATATTCGCATAAACACATATGTACGATATTGATAAAAATATTTGAATTACTACGGAAAAAGTATGAAATAAAGTCTGAATTGCATAAAACAAATAAAATAAAGGGGAAACGGACGCATTTTCACAAAGCATGTGCATTTTCATATTAAGCAAAGGTATTCGAGTTACCAGAAATGTATAAAGTGTTCACATGTTTGTGCAGTGTTAGAGTAAAGCTATTTCACAAATGCAGCCATTACAGAGCATATTTCACAAAGTACAGTATTTTGAAGAGTTTATTGTGCATTTGAATGTTGTTACAAGTTCACAGCATTGTTTGTTCATACTTAATTACAAGAGCCATATTTTCAGTGTGTTTATGTATAGTTTGTGGGCATGGCAGATGGATTTTGAAATCCCAGGCATTTATTCTGCTTAATTTAGCTGGGTCAGAAGCTATAAAAAGGGAACGCTCATTTATATATGCACCTGCTGTCTATCCTGGACAGGGGGGGAAAAAATCATATTGTTGTACCGGCTGAGTCAAGGGAGGACCCAGAGTGCTTAAAACATAAATTTAGTGAAATGTATAACCCCCAGACAAATGTTACAATGGAAAGGCACTTATTTTACACAACAGATCAAAAGCCTGGTACAGCATATATAACTGACCGGAGAAATAAAGCTAAAATTTGCAGATTTGATGAGTTGATAAAAGACAGACGTATGTGGTATAAAAGATGATGCTGTGAGAAAGATTTTGCTTTGTGGCAGTAATTTAACTTTGAATAAGGCCATTGAGATTTTTCAGATATATGAGCTTACAGAAAAGCACACAGATATGCTTACAAATGAGAATACCTCTAGAAGGCACAGTGATGAAGTTCATGTTGATAATGTGCAGCATGTTATTAGGCCCAAGCACATGGCAGCAACTGTAACCCCTGCAGCACTCACTGATAAACACCAGAGCTTTCTAGCAAATCCCAGACTTCACACTGTCTCAGTGAAGCATAACAGTGAATCAGCAAAATCAAAAGGAATCATGGCTTTCTCCACTACTAATGTACCAAATTTCATTGCCAACTGTTGAAATTGTGGTGGTAATCATGAATATAAAAGGGAGAAATGTTTAGCTTTTGTTCAACAATGCCACAAATGTAATAAATGGAAGCACTTCAAAAGATTTTGTAGATCCCCACTTTTTTTTATTAAAAGTGGGCATTTTAAGAAACGAGTTCCTCAGTTAAACAGTGGCAACTCTACTCTTTATGTTGACGGTGTGTCATTGCTTCATGAAACAGTCAATGTAACAGATTTAAGGGCCAAGAATGAAGTATTTTGTACTGTTCGGATAAATGGCAAATCCATAGAGCTCAAAGTTGACTCAGGTTCCGAGTGCAATGTTATGTCAGCAGAAACATTTGCTAGAGTATGTAATGGTGAAAGGCTTGATTTGGCAAGGTGTGCAAAACTTGTTGCTTATGGAGGTGAAAAAATTCAAACTGAAGTCTAAGTAGTGCATTCATGTTACTTTGCTGGAAGAAGCTACAACTTGTTCATTTATGTGGTCAAGAGGCACATCCCGTCATTATTAGGGCTCAGACACAGTTTGAAAATGGGACTGCTTTCATTTAACAAGGAAGTTCACCAAGTTAGCTTAAAAGACTACTACTCTAATTTTGCCATTGCACATTTTTCTACCTATGCTGATCTTTTCCTAGGCAAACTTCCAGTTGTGTACTCCATGAATAAGACCCAGAGGTTAGTCCAGTTATCAGGCCAGCACACAAAGTTCCAACAGCCATGCAAGGCAGAGTTAAAGCTGAACTAGATAAAATGGTACGACAGGGTGTGATCTGTCCAGTTGAAACTCCAACTGAATGGGTATCTTCCATGGTGGTAGCTCATAAGAAAAGCTCAGATGACATCAGAATATGCATTGATCCACGAGATTTGAACAAAGCACTTAAAAGACCTCATCACCCAATGCGCAGTCAAAGAAATTGCAGCCTTGATGTCAAATACCACTATTTTTTCTGTCTTTGATGCAATTAGTTAATTTTGGCAAATTCAGCTTGATAAAAATTCCTCACTACTTTTAGTACTCCTTTTGGCAGGTACAGATTTTGGAGAATGCCATTTGGGATAAATTCTGCAAGTGAAGTCTTTCAATGTGCAAGGGAGCAAATCTTTCTTTGGTATCCTTGTGTTATTATACTAGATGACATACTTGTAGGAGGTCGCAATGAAGCAGAACATGACAGAAACCTCAGAAAAGTTCTAGAAAGGGCACACTAAGTGAATCTTTAGTTCAACCCACACAAATGCAAGTTCAGGCTACATGAAGTTACTTATGTTGGTCATTTAATTACGAGTACTGGCTTATGACAAGACCCTTCAAAGCAAACAGCCATTCTCGAGAGGCCAGCTCCAGACAATGTTCAAGCCCTGCAATGTTTTCTTGGTATGGTCAACTACCTAGGCAAGTTCATACCAGACTTGAGCCAACTTTCAGCACCACTCCGAGAGCTGACACAAAGATGTATCCTGGTATTGGTTAGAGCAATACCAAAGAGCATTTGATGTCCTGAAACAGAAAATTGCAAGCCCGCCTATTCTCAGATACTATGATGTTCACAAACCAGTTACACTTTCCTGTAATGCTTCAAAATTTGGTCTTGGTGCAGTCATTCTACAAGGGGTTAACCAGTTGCCTATGGATTGAGAACTCTTACCCAAACTGAGATGCAGTACGGCCAGATCGAGAAAGCTCTTTTGGCAATTGTGTTTGCATATTTAAAGTTCCATGATTATGTTTATGGTAGACCTACCCAGATAGAAACAGACCACCAACCATTAATCATGATCTTGAAAAAGCCAATGCATTCAGCTCCAGCCAGACTGCAACATACGATGCTAAGATTGCAAAAGTACAATTTCAATCTTGTCTACAAGAAAGACAAACTTCTTTATCTTGCTGATACAGTATACAGATCACCCAGAAACACCACAGAACAGCATGAGAATGAGAACCTTGATTTTGAAGTCATGGACGTGAGAAATTTTTCTTTCACATGCCTTGATGAGCTGAGAGACCGCACAGCCATGGATCCAGTTTTACAAAGGCTCGACCTCTTTATCAATCAAGGATGGCCTGTCAAAGCAATCTAGTTTACCTCAAGAAGTGCAACCTTATTTTCCATACAGAAATGAGATTTTGTTTGACAAAGGTATCATAATGAAAGGTCCAAAAGTAATTGTTCCAAAGTCTTAGCCTTTCAGAAGGCCATGAAGAAACATACTCCAAAGATGCTCGAAAATACTTAAGGCAACTTTTATTTTCACATAAACGCTTAGATAAATAAGTTTTCATCCACAGACTTCATCGGATGAATAAACAGCCCACTTATACCAGTGATGAATTTTTGAATTCACCAATTGACAGTCATCATCCATTAAAGTCATGAATATTCACGAAACTCTGTCATCATATACTCAAAATACTATGGCTAAAAAACACTTCTAACACAGTCTTTAACTATAACACATTTGTGTCTAACATCTAAAAGACTACATTTGAATTTAAATGAATTTAAAAACTGTTGGAAAAATATTAGTAAAAAAAACTAGTAAAAAAAATATATCATAAAATACAGTTTGAAAAAAACAGTTTAAAAGAAGCTCACAAAATACAGGATTGCCTCCATCTGGTGACCAAAAGGCAAACTACACATACAAAAATAATTGGAAAAACGATAGTAAAATGAAAACCTAATGTCCCTTGTACTTAGGGTAATTTAACCATCTATCAACAAAACTTTGTACTTTTTGTTTATGTACATCATACACAAATTTATAAATTTTGTTGATAGATGGTTAAATTACCCTAAGTACAAGGGACATTAGGTTTTCATTTTACTATAATTTTTTTCCAATTATTTTTCTGTGTGTAGTTTGCCTTTTGGTCAACAGATGGAGACAATCTTATATTTTGTGAGCCTCTTTTAAACTGTTTTCTCAAACTGTATTTTATAAGATATTTTTTACTAGTTTTTTTACTAGTATTTTTCCAACAGTTTTTTAATTGCATTTAAATTCAAATGTAGTCTTTTGACTAAGGATTTTATATGTTAGACACAATTCTGAGTTGATGTTGTAGACTGTGTTAGAAGTGATTTTTAGCCATAGTGTTTTGAGTATGTGATGACAGTGTGTCATGAACAGTCATGACTTTAATTGATGATGACTGTCAATTGGTGAATTCAAAAACTCATCACTGGTATAAGTGGGCTGTGTTTATTCATCTGTGGATGAAAATGTATTTATCTGAGCGTTTCTGTGAAAATAAAAGTTGCATTTACATATTTTCAGGCATCTTTGGAGTGTTGTTCTTCATGGCCTTCTGAACTGCTTAGATTTTGTTCTGGTTTAAGTGTTGAAGGCTGCTTCCCTAATGTTTTACTGTTTTTTAGTGTTCCAAAGTCTTTGCAACCACAGTACATTACTATCTTGCATCGTCATCACCAAAGAACCGGATCTACCAAAAGAAGGGGGAGAGACTAGTATTTTGGCCTTCTATGTCACAAGACATTGAGACAGCACTTTTATCTTGTTCTGTGTGTAATAGTACAAATCCTCTTCAACAGAAGGAACCACTTCAGTTTAAGCAGATTCTTGCACTACCACATACGAGTCCACACAAAGTTATTTCTGACAATGACATGCAGTTTACAAGCCAACAGTTCAAAAGATTTGCTGAAGAATAGGACTTTACTCATGTCACAAATAGTCCATATTACCCGCAATCAAATGGTTTGGAAGAACGCACAGTTAAAAGTGCAAAGCAGTTACCAGAGAAGTCAAAACAAGGTAATAGTGTTTTTCTGAATCTCTTGAATCACAGAAATGTTCCTCATGATAAAGATCTTGGTTCACCTTCTTAGATACTTCTATCAAAACAAACCAAAACCACATTACCAACCAGTAGTCAATTGTCGGTTCCATGTGTCAACAACAGATCTGTGAAAGCCAATCTGTTGAAGAAGCTCCTATCCCAGAAGTCCTACTAAGATAGGACCAGCAAACCGCTAAATCCATTACGAGAGGGAGAAGTGGTAAGGATGCAGACGTCCAAAGGTTATGATCGAACTGGTGTTGTGAAGAATATTGGTCCAGAGCAGAGAAGATACATTGTGAAATCAGAAGGAGCAACTTTTAGGTGGAATCAGAAACATTTGAGACCAGTGTCGAAGCCTATACCACAGCAGATAGCCTGTGAGAAAGACTCTTTCTCTCAAAGCGAGTTGTACAGTGCTCCAATTCCTGAGGAAGTTCCAGAGGACATTCCTGTTCCTATGACAAATCCAGAAGTTCCTGATAAATGAGTTGTGCACCGCACACTATCCCTGTTGCTAAATTTGGTCCCAACTGTTATGTTACGAGATATGGTCGAATCTCTAAACCTTGCAGCAAATATGAAGCAACTTGGACATGAACACTGTGTTTTGTTTTTAATATATGTAGTAATGCATGTCTATATCTCTGATATTGTTTTGCATAAAGGGCAGTCTTTTTAAGAGGATGCACGTCAATATGTGTGTGCGTATATACCTTTAAGAAGCTATCCAAGGGCTTGCACAAGTGTATAAATACTGAGCACATGTGAGCCTGACTGCCATTTTGTAGTTAGCTGTTGAGATGGATGCATGTATGTATGTAAGCTCTGTTTGCTAACTAGTTCGTTCATATTTAATGATGCTGCTATCCATCCTGTGTTTGTGTGTATTAAAGCACCTGAACGAAACCCCAACGTTCTTGTTATGTGCATTAGAGATGAATGAGCGACAGCTGAGATGCACCTTTACAGGGACATATGCCAGGCCTCAAATGAACAGCTCACTTAAGTATTTTAGAATAGGCACTGATCTTATGCTAGAGTCCATGCTCCCTTCAGTGCACCACACGAAAACATTTCTACTTGAAGTAGGATTTCCTTGGAGCTGGCATCCTAGCCTCCATTAGTATTGTTGGTATGACCTCAGACAAATTGTGCTTGAACAGCAAGAGAGTTAAATCATCTAGGCAATAAGCTGCAGTGTATTTAGGCTGGTGAGTACCACAGCCCCTTGCGTTGTTAGGAGACCTTTTACAAAGACAGCACAAACTGTCACCCTGCATGTCTAAATGAAGAGTTGTCTGAACCAAAATGCTGCTATTAATAACATTCTTGGCTCCTTCTCCCTTGAATTTTGGATCATGCTGAGGAGAAGGGGGATCACAGAGAATGCATACATAAAGTGATCTGCCCATTCAAAGGCCATCCATTGGCCATGCTTTTCTGTGGTGTTCCCTGCAGCAGAACTTTTGGAGTTGTATTTTGGCCAGAAGGGAAAATAGATCAATTTTTGGGACATCCCCTCTGTGTATAATATGGAGAAAGATATCTTTGGGTAACATCCAGTCATCAGGCTCTGCAGCTGATCTGCTTAATCGGCCACTGATTTCAACTAAGAATTAGATGCAGTGAACTCTAAGGGACATCTGGTATTAAAGGATATTACTAAGGAAGTCATGATTAGCCTGCACAAGGAGTAAAAATGAATCTTCCCTTGTTTGTTAATGTACCACATTACAGTAGTATTGTCTGCCCTCTTCTGCGTAACTCCTTCTTTCGGATGAGATTAAAGTCTCTGAATCAGCACTGTCTTCTCTTTTGCATTTATATGCTTGCTTTTCTGAGCTGCATTTCAAACCCCTTGCACTTTGTGGTTTCCTGACTGTACTTCCCTAAAGCCACAACTGAAGCATTGATAATTGGTGTCTGATTGTGGGATTCTTGCTTGGAAAGCACCCACTCTAGCTCTTTAGAGAAGCACGGTAACATAGGGATAATCTCCTCTGGGGATTGTGAATATTAGCTTCAGGTACTTTTCAGGAAACACTGGAGTTTTCTCAAGTGCAGTCAGACAAGATCAGAATTGTTGAGGCCATGAAACACAGTGCTCTCCAGAATTCCCTGGTTGTAGCCATTAATTTAAAAGTAATTTGCTGAATGTTTTGAGAGATTTCACCTTGTCTGGAGGGGAGTAGGCCCCCTGATTACTAAAATCCAGTAAGGACACAAGGAACCCTATATTGTGGATGCTGAAGAAAAACTCTAGGTTTTGAAAGTCTATAATGAATTCCAGAACCCACTTCACTTCCTCCTGGGGTAGTAGTGCCTGAATTAATTAGTTGTCCAAATAGAGGTAAATGTAAATCCTTCTGGCTCAGCAAAAAGTCATCACTGGAGACAAGCAATCTGTAAAACCCTAGGTGCACTAGCCAATCCAAACAAAAAAAGGTTAACTGACAAGGAGAAAATCCCCACCTCATATCTGAAGAAGCACTTGCACTCCATGCAGAGGGGCATCTGAAGATGGTCATCTCTAAGATCAAGGGTAATCATCAGGGTTTGAGGGAATCAGAATGGGGAAAATTGTTTGCAATGTCAGCATTTTGGAACATTGAGATAGGTATTCAGCCTTGACATGCCCAGAAATGGTGCCCAAATGCCCTCCCTTTTGAAGGCTAGAAAGAATCTTGAGAAGAACCCTCTGATCTGGACCTCTTTTGGGAAAGGTTCTGACTACTACTTGTAAAGCCTGTTTTACAATGTTGGGACCAGATGCACTGGTCCCTTGGTTCACATGGAATGCCTGACATAGTACCTCAGGGTCATAACCTACAGTTCCCATCACTAAAATACATGTCTTTTGTAATACTGTCCCAGTTGTGCATGCATAGGTTACCCAGCCTACTTTGGGTGTGGGTGGGATCATTACGGGAGAAGACTAGAGTGTTTTTTTTTTTGGGACATGGTAGTAGAGAGAAGTTCCACGTAGTAATGGCTACTTTCCAGGTGTACAGAGTTCAGTGGCCCAGAGGTTTCTCCTTTTGGTCTCCCTGCAGTCTTCTCATTATATTGAATCCTTCTTAATCTTGGCTTGTTTAACTTTTCCCTGCATGTGACAGTAGACCCAAACTTACATGAGTAATTCCAGTCATACCTAAGCACAGAAGAGTGCAAAGCTGTTACACTCACTATATAGTCTTTCCTCCATTCTTTTTTTAATATCTCACCAATAAGATTTCCAAACTGCAACTCCTTATCTAGGTTAGTAATCCCACAGTACCTAGCCTAGCTTCATCTGGTCATTTTTATGTCCTCTGTGAGGGAGGTTCCCTCCATAATGGGAAAGATTCAATATACTTCAGAGGTTGGCTACCAAAATAGATTCACTATAGAAATTCCAGAAGTCCTGTAGATGGCCTTTATGCAACTTCAAACACACTAAGTTGAAGGCCTTCTCTGTTAGATGCAGAGCTCAGTCTGGAACCATTGTTATCTAACTTAAAAATATTATATGGCTTATTTCAAGACTTTAAGAATTACAGGTGTTTTGCCCATCCACTGCCTCATATTTTCCCCATGATGAACAGTTCTCTTCCATGGGATATGAATCTTATGATTGAGATGCTCACTCCTGCATTTCACATGCTTGTTACTTGAAACTTCTCTTCCTTTAGTCATTACTTGTATCACAAAGCTTACAGGTAGCATTATAGGCATTGATCACTACATGCCTTACACAAAAACTAAAGTTTCTCAAGAATCAATGCTTTCTCCCAAAAGAAAATTTGGATATCTTGCTGAACTATTCACCCAGTGTTTTCCTTCTAGAAAACCAAAACAGTGCTGATAAACTGCATTACACTCTAGTTGTACACAGGCAGATAACAGTTATGTGAGAAGACCACATCAGCTGACATTTGGAAAGTTTCTTTGCATTGAGTAGAACAAGCAAGTACATAATTTTATGCCTGTTTTCCTCAATGTTTCTTTAAAATTTGAGCTCTCAAGAAGAGGGTACACATGTACCCCTTTTGGCCCATACACTGAGAGGGGTTACACATGTAGTAAAACATATTGCCATGGTTATAAAACTGCAGACTTTAAGACTTGCTTATATGAGGTCCTCCTGTCACAAAATGATAGCCAATTCCAAACAAGTTGAACAAAAGCCAAGAAAAATTATTTTACAACAGAGGGCCATCACAAAGATCATCTAACATGATGAGTGCTCATCTCCTGTTTCATTACCTTTAGAGGCTATATAAACTAGGTGAAGCACTTTAATATAAAAATAACCAGTCTATAAACTCCAAAGAGGCTGGATCCTGTAATCAGTGCATGACAGGGTAGAATATCTGAAACAGCAACCCTACTACTGATGCTCTTCTACTGGAGTGGAGATCCAAACCAGAATATTAAGGCATGTGTGCATAATTGTTGCAGTTCAGATGTCAACAGCGGACATGTTCAAACAAGCACCAGAGATAGCCAATCACCCCCTAAGGAATGTCCCTTTATCATATTAGTTAAATGACTACTAGCCTTTAAGTCAACAGACTATTCATTTATTTATTTGCATTTGTTTACCGGGATAGTCTACTGGGCCATCTTGAGCCATTTTCAGTGGAGGCCCGGGAGAAAAGCTCCACAATCACTATGTAACCACTAGACTATTTTGGAAAATCTACTGAATAAATGCAAAGCTGTTCTCCCAGACCAAAAGAAACAAAAACAGCTGGTCTTTTTTTTCAATATGTTCATAAACTTTGCCTATATTAACTTATAACTGTGAGTACGCATCAATGGTTCAGAAACATGCATCTGAACAGAGTGACAGTGTATAAGTCACATCAGGGATGAATCAAACATTCTCCTTAAGAAACACCTAATTTTTACAGAAACTGAGGTAACACACTACACTTCAGAGACTGAAACAAACCCCTGGATTCAGCAAGCCCTGCACGGTGTGCAGGAACAGTACAGGAGCTCCAGGAGGCAATATGTCCGCTGTCCGATCCAGGAATAAGCTGCAGGGACATGTACAAGCGCTCCTGCACTATTCCTGCATGGACACAGCTCCTGTATGCAAATTACCCCATTTGCAGGTGAAAACCATGCAAATGAGGTGAATTTGTGATCCAGGAAGCTGGCAGCCGACCATGCAGGACTAGTGTAATCTGCAGAAATGTACTCTGTTAGTAACCGAGTACATTTCTGCAAACTACAAAACGGAGCCATGACAGCTCCAAATAAAGGGTGTATATAATGTTTAAAGCAAGCCAATGGCCATTGGCATGGAAAACAGTTTCAATAGCAGATTTTGGCTGTTTAAGCTTAAGGCAGAGGCATGCAAACAGGATCAAGCCGAAAATATAAAATATAACCTGAAAAAAGCATTTTAAACAAAATCACTATTTTGACATTATACTCAATGGCAGGCAGAAGAAAACATTGCCAGTGAATAGTGGTTGCTAAGGGGAGAGGCTCAGTGTGAGACCTGTAACTATGCATTAGCAGGCAATCCTATGCAAATGAGGAGAATGATCCTGAATCCCAGATTTCCCCTCAATGCTAGTCAGCACCCAACAGTGTAAGTTGCAGGAATAGCTTGGTTCAAGCCTAAGAGTTAGCTGACATCACTGGGGTAGGGGTGTATCAGGCATACTGTAAGCGGATTGGAGCCCTGTGGCTCAGATTTGCCCTTAGCTTAGCAGAGCTAAGCAAGGGGGTATGTCTGAGGCTGCCTAGCACTCTTTACATTGCCTAAGCGGGTGTGCGCGCTGTGCACTGGGTTTTAAAGGATAAAAAAAAAAAGTAAACCAGGAAATAGCAGCTCTTTGCACATTTGAGCACTGTGTTTCTGCAGCACGCCCCTGGGCTTAAACAGGAAGGCAATAGGAAGGGAAAACAGCAGTAGGAAGGTAATCAAGGAGAACTAGCACAGCTGTCAGGTGAAATTTATCAGAATCAGCTAATTACACAGGCAGCAGCCCAGAACACTATTATAAACTATGCAAACACTTTTCCCTCTGGTTTTTCCCACATACTCTACACCACTGGTGTATACAAGTGGAGAAGTTTTAACAAACAAAAACAACAAAATTATAGGGGCTGCAGCAGCTATCATACATCAACATGTGGAAGAGGCTGAGTGTGGTGAGGATGAGAATGCTGATGACCAACCCACAGTGAGGAGATGGAGAAGAGTGTACAGACCCAGGGTAACCTACCAGGGGCTACATGAGCTGGAGATAGCGGAGTGCTATAGGGTGGACAGGGACCTTCTACAGTAAACTGTTGAGCTGTGCCGGCCACATCTGACACACACAACTAACAGAGGGGAACCCATCCCAGTGGATACCAAGGTATGTGTAGGCCTAAGAATACTAGCCACAGGTACCTTCCAAAGGCCAGTTGGGGATATCATGGGGATCTCACTGGCATCAGCATCCAGGGTACTCCACCAGTTCCAGGATGCCATGTCAGCACATGCCAGTGAGCACGTATATTTCCCCAACATCTGTGAGGCGTTGGCCAGCAATATGAGTCTCTTCCACCAAATAGCAGAATACCCTGAGGTAGTGGGTGCTATAGACTGCACGCACATATGCAACAAAGCACCACCTGGTGAGCGGGGTAGGGTCTACATCAACTGCCAGGTTGTGTGTGATGCCCAGGGAATTATAATGAATGTGTGTGCTGGCTGCCCTGGAAGCTATCATGAGTCCCACATCTGGCATCTGACGCAGCTGTACCAGAGATTTGCCATTGGGGACATCCTTTACGGTCACCTAGTGGGGGATGCTGGTTACGCACTGAAGCCGTGGCTGATGACACCCATCAGAAATACACACACACCTGAACAAAAACTCCATAATGAGGCATACGCACAGACCAGAATTATAATAGAGCGTGTGTTTGAGATGCTCAAGGCATGGTTCCGGTGCATGGACACATCCGGTGGAGCCTTGCAGTATTCACTAGCTACATGTACTCAAATTGTCATTGTGTGTGGCATGCTACGCAATATGATCCTGTGTAAACAGCTGCAGCAGGAACAGAACAGGACAGGGTAGGGCCACACAGCCCCCCACCATTGCCAAGGCGCGCACAGGCACAGAGCATCTCGGAGGAGGAACAACTCAAGCCTGACCCAGTAGGCAGAAGGAAGTGTGCCCAGTTTGCCCTGGCCTTGACAAAGAGGCAATGCATAGCACATACACTGACACAGGAGGGACCCAGGGAATAACACATCTCTCTGACTCACACATACAGTAAAAGGGATGACAAATACTGTGCTCAACCATGTATAGGGAGTGTACTATGTGCATCTGACATAAGCAGCCCTCCAGTACCATCCTCAATACTTGCATGCCCACAAGGTAAGTTACTCTTCTTACCAACTGCCGAATGGAGTAGTATGTGTTGTTACTTGTAGCTATGGTATAGATGTGAGCATGCAAGGGAATTGGGGGGGGGGGGGCTGAATGGGATGCCAGCAGATAGTAAACACCTATAGTGGCAGCATGAGATCTGTAACAAATACTGGTGTCACCATAGTAGCCAGTACTACACATGGTGACAAAATCCACTGCAGGAAATGTGCTGGACCACGTGTCCATATGACACACACATGCCAGTCGGGGAGGCTCACATACCCAACAACAGTCTCAGCCAGCAGGACAGGTGCAAACACAAACAAAGGCTGTGCTAAGGCCTCTGAATGATGGCTATGGGTAACCTCCCCCCAGGCCTACACAGACAGACTATATCAGGTCAGGCAGTGGGTTGTTAGTTCTGAAGGATAAGAAGTCAGAAACTGATATGTATGTCAATCAAACCTAAGACCTGTAATACACTGATATGCCTCTAGTCAGCATGATAGGTAAGAATACAGAATGAAATGGAGTAACTGACATACCAGTACAGTCATAGCAAATGTGTACAAGTGTCAGGTGTGCCCCCCCCAATCCTATGTAGAAATGTAACAACAGTCTGGTGTGCCCCCCCAATCCTATGTAGAAATGTAACAACAGTCTGGTGTGCCCCCCCAATCCTATGTAGAAATGTAACAACAGTCTGGTGTGCCCCCCCAATCCTATGTAGAAATGTAACAACAGTCTGGTGTGCCCCCCCCAATCCTATGTAGAAATGTAGTAACAGTCTGGTGTGCCCCCCCAATCCTATGTAGAAATGTAGTAACAGTTTGGTGTGCCCCCCCAATCCTATGTAGAAATGTAGTAACAGTTTGGTGTGTCCCCCCCCAATCTTATGTAGAAATGTAGTAACAGTCAGGTGTGCCCCTCCATGCCTATGTAGACACGTAGTAACAGTCTGGTGTCCCCCAGTATGATGTAGACACGTAGTTAACAGTCACGTGTGCCCCCCCAATCCTATGTAGAAATGTAGTAACATGTATATGTAGGTATGACACCAGTGGAGCACAGATTACCAGAGGTGGCCAAGGTAGCAGGATAGATTGTAGCATTCGTACAATAAGCAGGTATGCAAGCGTTAGGTTGGTGTGTGTTTCATATTGTGTGAGAGTGGTCAGTATGTATGCATGGTGAGGTTTGTCTGGTGGCCATTGTCCAGTACTGCCAATGACAGGGCCAAGTCCTCTCAACTGCAGTGCCAAACAGTATAACACATTCTAACAGTAAGCCATTGTAAATGTATGGAGGTAATATGTGTCACCATCTGAAAGATGGACATGGCATGACTGTTGGGCCAGATATATAAGCATTACACAGGGGAAAGTACCCCAGACAGTGTATAATGTGTAACCTTTAAATGGACACACCCTTGGAATTGTACTTACAGGTTTGCAGCACATTATCTGGGCTTGTAGTAGGGAATACCAATGTCATCTGGCCAAACACTTGCAGACCACAAAGGTCATAGGAATGATGTATTGAGAAACAGCTGATGTCCCTGCACAAGCTAGCATAAGTGGAATGCCCCATGCATATCTGTGAGTCAGATGCAAGTAGTGTCCATAGACACATGCACCCAGCTCACCCAACCACCACCCACAGGTGCCTCTCCAGTCTTATCCCTGCTGTTGGGAATGGGTACAATATGACCTCCACCTGTGTATGGCAATAGCAAAAGAATGCAGCATGCACTGCAGGTGTCCCATGCAGGTGTGTCCCTAGCTGTAAGCAGCACCCTGCCAGCATCCACATCACTTGATCAATACTGACAAAGTATTAGCATGAACACCTAGCACACGTACCCTGTCACCCCAGGGGAATTTAATGTACTGCAGTCTCGGACTGTAGGACTGACAGAATGCAACGGCCTGCTACAGCTGTCCTGCATCACTATCAAATGGCCTACAGTCCTCTGCCAAAATCCTGCGTCTCACCCATACTGCCAACGTATGTTATGCCATAGACTCCCAAATAACAACATAACACAGTCCACAGAACCCTTATGCAAGGCCATGTGGACAAACCACAGTAACATGTCCACCATGTCCCACTGCATGAACTGTGGGCCAACACCAATACACTCTTGTGATGAGGTGATAACTACAGGGAAAGTATCAGAGAATGTTTCCATAATGTATGGAAGAGGACAGAATAATAGAGAGGGGGGGTGGGAGCATGGGGAGCATGGAATATGCAAAGTTCGAAACACAGCCGTGTGCACATACTGGCTGCAAACACAAGAATGGGTGGCTACAAACCTGCTCGTAAACCACAATAGGGGTAATGTCCTGACTTATGACCCCTGCCGCTGGGTAACCTGTGTGAATCTGTACAGCTGTGAGGTATTGCCACAGCAAGATAAGGCCATACTGTCACATTGATAGATGTATATGTATGGGATCCTCTGTCACCACTGCACCAAGGTGCTGAACCAGTTACACAGACCCAGCAGCAAGTGTCTGAAGCTCCCCCTCCAGAATGGCATTAGTTTGCAAGAATATGTAGGCGTTTGACCACAATACTGGACACAGCTACATTCACCCTGTGTTCCCCAGGACATCACTGCGAGCAAAAATGTCTACCTGACAGTACTTGATGACACAAAACATCACAGTGTATAACACTACACTTCTGAATATCTCTGCTAACACCAGTACCATGTAGCAGAAGTGGCACAGACACAATCACCTACAGTACACACTATCCCTTGCACAGTATGACCCCATATTGCCAACTGATCTACAGAAACAGTTTGCTAGCTGTACATGTAGAACACAAAATTATGCACTGGAGTACAATCTACCTGGAATGGATCCACACATTCAATACAGAAGGGCATACTAGACATGCTCCCACACTTAGAGAAATGAAGGCAATGTCAGACAACAAAATACTGAAAGGTCATACTGGGCATGCTCACACACACAGAAATGAAGCCCATGTCTGGCAACAACAGTGGACCATACATATCTGACAGTTGCAGATGCTAGTGCATACACTCCTCAGTATGCACCAGTCATGCTTTGCACACACATTAGATAGAAATACACACATATATCCAAGGACAATATGCCAAAAGTACACATACATAGATGTGTGGAAGAGAGTGACAGTGACAAAGAGCCTTCCATCATGAGGCCTGTCCCACCCAGCACATAACCAAATGGCTACAACCACAATGTGTAAATGTCACTCACTGTAGACATTTGTCTCTGGAACCCTCAGCATTATAGACTCTGTGGTGCTAGTGCTAACTGTGCAACATGACTGTACAAGGCAGTAGTCATCTAGCAGTTGTATATACGTACCTGTGGAATATAAACCGGTGTGTGCCTGAGTGTGGTGCGTCTACCTCTAGATGAATGGGTTATGGCGCATGCACACACACTGGCCTCCCCATTGCCCTACTAAGGGAAGCCTGCTGATGTCAGTCACTTTGAAATACACCTTTGGGAAAGGGATAGCCCAGTAATCTCTGGGGCATGTCCTATAACTGCGTAATGCTGTAGTGTGATAAACTAGTTAGGTAGGAGTTCTAACCCCAGACATGACAACTGTGTGTGCATGTGGGTGCATGTGTCTGTATAGGGAGCAATGCTTTTTAGGCTAGTCACACTCACTACAATTTCAAATGCCCTACTTTGGCATGCCTGCTGTCATTCACCTTGAAATACACCTTTGGGGAAGGTGTAGCCCAGAAATCTCCATGGTGCATCCTAGAACAGCATAATGCTGTAGTGTGATATAGTAGTTCAGTAGGGGTTCTATTCCCAGACATAGCAAGTGTGGATGTTTGTGTGTGAGTTTGTCTGTGTAGGGAGAAATGCTTTTGAGGCCATTCAAAGTCAATACAACCTCCATTGCCCTTCTTTGGCAAGCCTGCTGATGTCATTCATTTTGAAATGCACTTTTGGGGAAGGACTAGTCCAGTAATCTCAATGGTGTGTCCTATAACAGCATAATGCTGTAGTGTGATATAGTAGTTCAGTGGGAGTTCTATTCCCAGACATGGCAGGTGTGGATGTTTGTGTGTGTTAGTCTCTGTAGGGAGCAATGCTTTTGAGGCCATTCACAGTCACTACAACCTCCAGTGACCTACTTTTGCAAGCCTGCTGTCATTCACTTTGAAATACACCTTTGGGGAAGGAGTAGTCTAGTAATCTCCGTGGCATGTCCTATAACTGCGTAATGCTATAGTGTGATAAACTAGTTAGGTAGGAGTTCTAATCCCAGACATGGCAACTGTGTGTGTGTGTGTCTGTCATTCATCTCCTGTGTGGAGGTGGCTGAGAGTGTGTAACAACTGGACTAATCGAGGAGCGGGTTTTGCAAATTTCTTATATGGTGGGCCTATTATATGTCACAATGTCCACCTTATAAGGATAGCAGATGTCAAATAGCCGAGAGGCTTGGGTGCCAATCCATACCCCTACATGCGATATCAAGGCCTGGTGAACAAATTAAGCAACCCTTGTATTACCCAGAAAACACTCTCAACCCATGTCTCATACACAAACACACTTGCCTAGGCAACAACCGCTTTGTTGGTAGTACCCTGCATATTGCCCACAGATAGTAACCATGGTGTGATTGCAGTGGACAACAGAAGGCATGGCACCCTGTCCCAACACTACAATAGGCACATAATTGCAGACAGTGCACCTTCACTATGTTCCCCACTGGACGGCTGCAACAACTGTGGTGCCATCAAATGTGACCCACAGAGGACATAAAATGCCTTAAACACATGCCCTGTATGGACAGATGCCACTGACACCAGAGAATACCTCTATCATGCTATCAATGTAGGTGCAGGGTCAACTTGGTGTCCATTACCAGTTCCCGCCACATGAGGCCAGGACTGGCTGTGGTGCCATCAAATGTGACCCACAAAGGACATACTATGCCTTAAACACATACCCTGTATGGACAGATGCCACTGACACCAGGGAATATCTGTATCATGCTATCAATGTAGGTGCAGGGTCAGCCTGGTGTCCATTACCAGCTCCTGCCACGAGGCCAGGACTGGCATATCTGATGATAACAATATGTGTGCACAACATGGGCCAGACACCCCAGGTACAGTTCCACATGTCACTGAACATGCATGTGGGATATGTGGTCATCCCAGACACTGTCCATGTCATGGACTATAGAACACATACATTGCAAGCATTGCACAGCACTGGCGACACACAACAGAAACCCAGGTGACTGGATGGTGAATACAATACCCACCTGTGTGGGACAATCCAGACACTACACCCCTGAGCCACACTGCAGACCATGGTCATGTGACCTGATGCCAAGTTATACCCTTCACCTAGCCTTGTACAGCCTTCTGGCACAACCAATACACACCTGTGAAGCAATGCACCCATGCATGTCAGTACTGGCACCCTGTGTCTGTGTGTGTGGAGTATGATGCTTTCGACCACATTCACCCTCACCACAACTCCTACTGCCCTACTGAAGTATGCTGTTTGATGTCAGATACCTTCACATGCCCTTTGCCCATATATCATCTGGATAACCCCTGTGGTGCATGTGATACCTGCGCATTACTGTATTTTGGCAAACTAGTTAGTCAGGAAGTCTATCCCTGATCTTGCCAACTGTGTCAGTGTGTGAGGCCCTGAGAGAGTGTGGCTGTGTTAACATTGACACCTGTTCATGTGGACAGGCACATGTACTACACCTACCTTATTGCTCCTATATCACTGTTGCAAATGTCACTCACCATCAGATATACCTTTGGACAGCTCCCAAACATGTAAGCTATGTGGCGCATGCAATAACTGCATAGACATGTGATAGCATTACATAGTCAGGGGTTTGAAACCCTGTACTGGTAGGTGTGTGACACAAACATGCTTAGGTTTTACTCTCACACCCCATCCCTGACTTACTTTCTCTGTCTCACTCCCTCTCTAGTGGATGTGGAGAAACACACCTGCTTTGCTTGGGCAGCAGCTTGTGTTCTTTAAGTGATGCTCATGATCAGCTGATAGCCTCTGCATGAATTCCAGTCCCCCTCTAGCTGACTGCATGTGGAACAGCTGTGGTAACATTCCCATAGCTAATTGCATGGAAACACACTCCAATATCTTAGAACATCTTGTGGGTGTTGGACCTTTTAATTCACTGTGAGCAGGACCTCAATTAGGTGTTTGTCAAACAGCATCACAGATGGTATTGAGATTTACCTCTAACAACATACACAGGCAAACATATAGGAGGGGGATGTGCCAGACATGACTACAAAATGTAAGTGTTGCTCTTTTGCATTTGGAATAATGTCAGTTTAACAGGGTGTGTGTGGACATGGCTGGTCGACATGATTTACTACCTGTCATGACAGTGTTATGTGTTTGAGGAAACTCTCACCTGTAGGGTTATCTGCAGACTGGGCAGTGTGTGGAGCCTTATGTTTCTTGTGTTACTCACAGAACACCCATCTTAGAACTGCAGAAGTATAGTCTGAGGATTGCAGTCAGTACACGGTGACAGCCATGAGAGTTACTGACTTCATATCCCTCATAGGACATATGTCACAACAAACCATAGTAGGACAGTAAATGTATGAGGTTATCACAGCAACATGCCAATATTGGCCCAGTGTTTGTGGCTACAGCCACAAGTATGTCAACCTTTGTACAGATGTCATGCAGTAAGAGGTGCATATGTTCTGTACACTATTATTTATTGACATTATACTTGATAAGCCAGTCAGATAGACTGCTAGACATGTTATGTACAGTAGGAGTTATTTCTGAGGACATACCCTGGGCATTCTGCGGTTGTGTGTACAATACTGGAGTCTGTGCACTTATTGTGATTGTTGACAGTATGTGTATTGTGCATACGTACCTTGGGCTGTGCACAGATTGTGGTAGATGCCATTGTTCTTGGTCCTGTTCTATCTGATGTTACATGCTGCTCCAGTGTATGGTACCCTATCGGCTCACATGTCTGTAGGGCCAGACACGTGTCCCATACCACAGACAGGCATCAGACCACACTGTGTCATGACCCAATGGGTTAGTGTGGCACATATGAGGATGTTTATCAGACAGTCCATATAGTGTCATATTAAGCTTGCATACGATATGTGGCTTTGGCTGTGTTCACATTGGTTTTGGGTATGCACTTGCTCACAGGTGTCTGTTACTCTGTGCTGTGACATGAGTGTAGAGCCTGCTACATTTGCAGGTACATGTGTATTCCCCCATACAAAATGTAGCCCAGTGTTATGGCAGTCTGCCTGTAGTTTGCACAGTGCTTTGGGACATGCCTAGCAGCTTAATGTAATTACCCAGTGTGCTGTTATGTCCAATTATTTGCAAGATATACTGTTGCCAGGCTACCATAACTGTTGTGCATTTCTGACAAAGCAGTGGGATTCTGTACAGATGTATGTCACTAACTACTGGGTAGTATGTGGACATGTGACCTCTGCACCACCAGGTAGTATGCGTCAGGACAGACTGGTGTCTGTGAATGCATAAACTGTGTGGGCATATGTAGTCCATTATTTATGATATACCTATGTGCATGGCTGTTTACATCCACATTGTGAGGTGTGGTCCACGTCTCACATCAAGGGGATCTGTGTACACCTCTGGACTGACCACAGAGTGCCAGACTATCCATATATATTGGTCATAGCTGTGCTGTAGCCCACAGGATCATTACTGTGCTAGCAGTGGTACTGTACTATGATGTCCTTAGGATGTTTGTCAGTAGCCAATGGCGTACATGTCAAAAGCAGAAGTGACCTCCCACACACGTCTGTTAAGACAAACCCTGTTACGGTAGCAACAGTCGACATATATACCTGCAATACATACATGACATACCCTTGCACTAACAGGTTGGGACTATTGGTGCTGAGGTAGGACTCCACTCCATGTTCTGGACATATGGTAAACATATATGTGTATGTATATATATATATATATATATATATATATATATCTGTAGAGATATATACACATACATATCTACATATATATATATATATATATATATATATATACACACACACACACAAACTCAAATATATACATATACACAGCAATATATGTCTACACATATACAGATATACAGATATGTATGCACATAGTTATAGATATCTACATATATATCGACATAAATAGGTATATCTGTACACACAGGATGTGCATATATATATATATATATATATATATATATATATACATACACACACACACACACACAAATATCTACAAATGGGCATATATATGATGCACTATACAGATGTGTAGACATACATATGTATGAATATATATGTGTATATACATGTAGACATATATCTACATATGTATATATCCATATTCTTGTCATGTGTAAACATCACGGTTGGGTAACCTTCCCAGATGTATCTCACCGTATGTATCTGATATGTGTATATTTAGATATTACAACATATGTGATGCAACAGTAATATCAATAACAAGTACTACACAATTGTGGAAGTCAAAGCAATTATTCAATACTATTCAATATGTGTAGTGACAGAAATATTGGAAAAACAACAAATGTTCTCACGGCTGTCATGGCGTAGTGGTTAACTGTTGTGACTATAGTGTACAGGGTCCTGGGTTCAAGACCTGCAAGGGCTGTGCATTTTGTTGCTGGGCAGAACAAGGGCTGTTGGATACAGAGTGGTTACGGCAGTTTTGAGCAGCTTTAAGCACATGTGCGTGGGTGTGTGCGAAGCTAAGCAGTGCTAAGCAATGGTTAAACGTATGGGTGCTTACACCATGTAGGCTTCGTTTACCAGTACGCAAACCTGTTTAGCTGTTATATTGCAGCAATGCTGACACCTGCCAAGCATGGCTCAGCCCTGGTAACCAGTGTTCACATCCCAGTCTGATAACATAGCAGGGTAATGACATCTGTAATAAGTGTATGTAATGTCATATACAATACATCCGTCTATGTGCTGCCATTACAGTAGCAAGGGGTGTGAGTGTCATGTCTGGGACACTCAAGTATATAAGACCTGTACAGCACTGTTATCCATGTGAATGTGTTACATACAAGGGTAGTAACCCAGGTTATGTGCTGTCACACTGGAGTGTAGTGTATCATGGTGATACTACTGTTGACAGTGCTTTCCCAGGCAAGAGTAGATTGCTAAATGTACTGACAACACCTGCAGACATAGCTGGAATCTGAGGCCACACTGTCATGCTCCTGGTGTGTGAGCTGTGTCACAGTATATATCCCCTACTGGATAATGATCTGACATGTGGAAAGTAACTGTAGACTACTGTCTGTACAGCACGTCAGTGAGGACTTCCAATATATAGTAATTCATAGGTTAGTACTAAGCTAACTGCCCTTGTGGGCCATTTTAAGCCTAGCCAATTATCCCTTGTGAGACTCAAACCCTGTACCTTGTGTTTGTAAGGCAAACACCTTAGCCATTAGGCCACCCTCCCAACATGGCATACATATTGGTGTCAGACATCTATCTGTTGACTCATTCATCCTACTGCATAGCTACTTGCCAAGATGATGTCTGCCAGTCCCTGTACAGATGTGCAGATGGCAGGTATCCAGCTTGGATACGTACAGGCAACCTATGCTTGACTGACACTGACATGTCTGCCCAGCTGTGTTATAACTGGCACATATAGGAGACAACACCCTGTACGCACCACATGCCACGGGTACCTCAACTACACTACCACAGTCAACAGAACATACTTGGCTACAGGTCTCCATCACAGACACTAACCACGTGCTGTAATATATGTTGAATACATGTCAACTGGATCACCTCAGTGGCCATTTGCAGGAGGCACCCAGAGGATTGGCTGATGCATGTCACTCTCACCCTGAGGGTCACCACAGTGGTGTATGTCGATAGGTTGCCTGCTGGCACATGGCAGGTGGCATGATACCACTGTACACACATCCCCTGCACTACCCATCTCTCCATGGACAATAGCCAGATGCACCCCAGTACTGACATGTGTACGTGTGCATTAATGAGGATAGCAGTGTCTGTATGTTAGTACACCTGTAGTTGGGAATACCATGAGGGCTTTCACAACCACTGCTACATCCATTGCCATAGCAATATGTGGCTGCTGCTGTATTGGACATTACATGTACCCTGTTATGCTCCTCTCCCTGACCTCTCCATGAGCCTTGCAGTACCAGCACAACAGTGTTGTACAAATGGGTCAATAGGCATGGGATACCCATTGAGTTCTGGCAAGTGTGTGTATGTGTGCATGTCTGTATATCTGTAGGGTACTGCATTATGAGGCCACATACCCCTATTACAGTATGAATTACCACACAATAGTATGGATAGTGTTGTTGCTGCCCATAGGTGAGGCATGACAATGCAACACCCTACTATGCCTGTGGCATGTGCATTAGATGCATATCCCTGTAGTACCACTGTTGGGATGTACAATGGGTTGTATCACAATCGTGGGCAATGTGTGATGGTGGGTATGTCAGAATGCCATCATGGGTTCCAATGAGTACAATATCCACTGTGGGATGTGGGTGCTGTGTACACTGTCATTACACCATGGTACACCCGGTATATGTCCCATGTACCACTGTATGGTGACCACTGTCACCTTCAACCATACAGGTAACTGTTACCACAATCCAGCCCAGTTATGCATGTGCTGTGTGTAACACACTGGATACACTGACAAGTTAGGTAGCACCGATAGGCCCAGGTCTCTCGGATGTGTGTCTGCCTGTTTTGCATCTGTTAATGTGTATATGATGGTATGTCACACTATGTACTGTCCATATACAACCATTACATCCCCCATTACCATGTTGTACATGTCTGGGGATGTTTTGCATGTAACCTGGAACACACCTCACCCTAAATGCTGTGTGGTGTGTGCAATGAAAGCCACACACTTCAGTAGCACTACATACCTAGGTAGGGATCTAGTCCTAGTGTTGCCAAGTAAGAATGTGTGTGTATGGATCTACATTAGGTTGCTGATTACACATGTCCCAGTGGGTCACATGTCCATGTGGTATAGGCAATAACTGTTATACAAACCTGTGACATATGTTCAACTGTACCATGGATATGTCACAGCCATGATGTCACCACAGTGCCATACCCCTTGTGGAATATGACTGCAGACCATTATTCTGCTGACACATGTACACCTACAACACAAATGGATAACATTATGGAGACCACAATCACTCTGTGTTACTAAAAGCTATAATGCATAATGGTTGGACAACTACACTACCTGACATGTATGCATTAAACACTACTCCTGACAACATATTACACAGCAATACATTGGTACACTTTAGTACAGTCACCATGTGCATCAGAACCATATTAGCCTGTCCCTGCATCAATGTTATGGATAACAGGGATGTGGCATGGGTATCATCATATGCAGAGGGTGTGTTGTTGGTTTGCCAGAGACCAAGGGTGGGCCATATGTTTGACACCATGTGTGTGGATGAGGGGTGTAATTAGTTGAAATGGGTGTAGTGATGTGGTGTATGTATGGGGTTGCCCTAGGTGTGTTCATATAGTGTCTGGGTATACATGCACACAGTTCTGCCATGTGGCTGCCCTATACAGGTGTTTCTTGGGACAGCTGCAGACCATAACTTGCAGGGTGTGCAGTTCACCACCTCCGGCCACAGACACACGGGCTGTGCCTGCTAGGGGTTCCATGCACACATCCAGGTAGAGGCCTGGATGTGCTACTCTCCCCTGATGAGAGATGTCCACTGGAACCAGGTCCCTCCTGGGACTGGCCAGGGCCGTGTGCACGTGGCCTGCTGTTGTGTGGACAGTGCCCCCCTGCAGTTCTGGGGCTGGTACTGCCACTACAGGAGCGCCTTGGTGTCCTAGCATGTCCATGTTGACTGCCAGCTGTTGGTGTTGCTGGCCTAAGTCCACGCGGCCGTCGTTGCACTCCAACCACATGTTCGAGCACAGACAAACCACGGTTGATGAGGCCCACCATCTCACACAACTGTCTATCCTTGACCTCAGTATAATCACGGAGGGCACCAGAAAGTTCATGGAAGTTGTCGCTTGCAAATGAGAGAGCAGCCCTCTGCAGCCTCAAGCCCTGTCTGGTGTACAGTTCCATATGTGCTTGCGCCCCATGACAGTCTGAAATATGCACCTGGCGGTACCAGTTGTGGTGCTTCTGCCAGGGACATGATGAACAACGGCCCTACCACAAGTACCCCGATACATCCGCCTATGTGTTGCCCTGCCGGACATCCAACTATGCCTGCTTTGACCAGACAGAGTAGGCATAGATACTACACTCTCCTGTGCACTGCCATCAACCGCCAACTGTCCCTCTGCTATGGCCACTGGTGACTGGGTATGTATAGGCACTGTAACTGTGTGCGGGGTTGGGATGGCTAAGAGGGGGATGTCAAACGATGGCACAGTTTCGGCCTCTGACAACCCTGCCTGTGCCTCAACAGTACTATCATCATCTTCGGGGTCTGTATGGACACCGACATCAGACTGCATGCAGGAGGGACACTGACCCACCTCGCCACCTCTGGGGGAAAACAAGAAATGCATTTTAAGAACTATACAGCACTGCATAACAGTACACACACACACACACACACACACACACACTCTGACATTCCACCTTAATACCTACCTGTCCCTGATTTTACAGACAGTTGCACGTTTATTTACATAAGTTCCCCATCCTGCATCACACTTGGTAACATACACTCATTAATACCACTCATTAATGTATCATTACTCTAAATGCCTAGACGAGTGATCACAACACAAGACCTGTTATCCATTACCTCCTTGACTTGAGTGCAGTAGGTTATACATGGCCTCACTGCTATCATCCAGTATTCATCCTGGGTATGTCCGGACATCATGAGCATGGCCCCTATATGTTAGGGGCTACTACATTCATTCCATAATGTCATGCACTGGAGTGTCATATGTAACTATTGCTCAGTAATGCCAGATCTGCTGCTCAATCAACTTATCATGTGGACAACAGTAATATATGGATACACTCCCTGGTGTTGTCTAGTAATTTCCCAATGCATCTGTAGTGTTGCATATGTGGGTAGTCGTTCACTTTTCTGCTGATTGCAATATTAAGGGTATACATGGTGTCTACTTTCCCTCCCTATGCATGTTCCATGCTACAGACCTTATTATACCATCAGCTGTCCTGTGATTACATATCAGACAAGTATTCCTGGTGTCTCGTGTCACTCCATGTCCATGTACTGCACGATCCCAAAGGGAAGTACTGCCATATGAACAACCCCACAATCACACCTGTGCATACATGGACACCCACACAAAAACACACAAACACATCCTACATGCATCAACCCCCCTCCACTCCACCAGATTGCAATTACAGACTAAATAACCCCCCCCACACACACACACACACAGCCCCATAGGTGAGGTTGCACAAAGATAGTACACACAGTCCTCCAATTACCCATCTGTCAACATGCATAACATATGGTACTCAAAAGCATGCAGTGCAACTATAGCTAATCCATGCTAACAACAGTATATATGTGTGTGATGCATGGGCTGTGTTAGTAGGGGATGCCTCTTCCCTTGGAAAACACTGCACCCATGTACAAAGTACTGCTGTGCACCAAACCTCACAGGTGTACAAACCATTGCTGAATGTGTATTATTGCGTCAGTTATGTCTACTCTAATGCTCTCAGCCCCTATGTGTTTGAGCAACACAT